>NC_081195.1:39386712-39481712 GCF_902713425.1 Acipenser ruthenus
ACCCTATTATAACTCCGATCAGAATTAATAAGACTAATTGATTACACTGATCCATTTATTAAGAGAATCAGTTTCAATAAGAGCACAACTTGAATTGCACAGTATTGCTAAATTTCACAAATGTCAGAATATATCTTTTACTATAGGAAGTCATTCCAGTTCATCATTTAAACACATTTATAAATATCCCAGATTAGGAGAAAGAGAGGTTTAACATGGTTATTATACCATGCCACTTCCATTATATTGAAGCCAAAAAAGAATAGCTAAATGAATGACAGTACCATTTTATCCATTTTACCCCACCAATCAAAACAAATAGCTCTAAAGCAATACCCAATACTAGTAGAAATGACATATCATAAAAGCAGGCAGCATACAATGCATTGTATTTAGAAAAATAAATCAGCAACACATCACCATACAACAAGCATGTGCAAGCTTTTTAACTAACAAATTGTGTACAATTAAGCAAGGCCAACTAACACTGTTGGATTAGCAAGTTAGCAACATAACACATCAAATGTGTGCACATAGTTAATCAACAATAAATTATTCAAAAGTAAGCAGCAACAACTAGCAATGTTGGTTTGTCACCCTCCAATTAATAAAGTGCATTAGTGCATATCACTGAATCTTAAATTTAGATTGCGAACCAGAGACACAGAAACAAACAGAAAGAGCATAATGTTTCCATTAGCAGCAGTTAACATGTAAGTAAGCTATAAGATCAAACAGCCATGTTATTGTAAATCATAAAGCCACACAGCAGTAAC
Organism: Acipenser ruthenus; assembly: GCF_902713425.1. Taxonomy (NCBI): domain Eukaryota; kingdom Metazoa; phylum Chordata; class Actinopteri; order Acipenseriformes; family Acipenseridae; genus Acipenser; species Acipenser ruthenus. The sequence goes on from NC_081195.1 coordinate 39,387,489, forward strand.
ACTTAGTAAGTAAACAGCAGTCCATTTAAGTGTGGAAAACAAGATATGATAGAAAGTCCCCCTGTTCAGCAGTCTGCAAAAGGTTCACGTCTCAGTATTTATCCCACGCTGTTCAAGCATAAACAAAACATTTCACCGTTTCTCCATTCACGAATGCCCAAAGATTTAGCAATGTATTAAATATATCAACAGTCAATGTAGGTAATCCCCCAAAAAAATGAAAAGTTCAGCCGGTTAGCACAGTCAATTCTCAAAAGGAATTATAAAATATAATTTTTCAGGCCCAGCTCCAAAAAGTTTGACGACGGTGCATCTGGGGAAATCAGATGATAGTTCCAGTTAATCCAGGCGACTTCCCAAATACAAACTCCAAAGAAAGAAAAATACGACCAGCATCAGTGCTGGCAACTCAGCTTACTCAGTTCTTCGATAATATATTGTTAGTTAAACTTTGCATTATGCTTTAAAGTAAAACCAACTGCTACAAAAACAAAGTCTCTCTCCCTTCGCATTTTTTCAACCTGTGTGGTTGCTTTGCCTCCCCTGCTACATGGTCTCTCTCTCTCTCTCTCTCTCTCTCTCTCTCTCTCTCTCTCTCAAATTAGTTCAAGTTTAAGTTCCCTTTCAATTCGAAGATGACCACCAACCAATACTTTTGGTATACACCTGCCTTAGGTGTGTATTCGCTGCGCATTTTATGTCAGAGCTGCTGATAGGCCCCTCCGTGGAGTGACATCCTCGGTCCCCCCTGCCAAGGGAATAAGTTGTCGTTCTGCAGAGCTCACTTCCTCTTTTGCCTCTCATGATGGTAAGCTAAGCTATCTGTGTCACTAACCTGAGTGTGTTTTGAAAGAGCTCCTCTGTCAACTGCAGTTCCCTTTCATTCGTGCTGAGAGCTGGCTTGCCGCTCTCGTGGAATCAGCAGCTTTGCTTGTGTCGCAGACCGTCTTTTCTTGGCTGTCCGTCGTATGAGTGTGACTGCCTGTGCAGTATTGGTGTCTGTGTGTGTTGTCTTTCAGCCTACACCTTCAGGGAGAACACTGTTCCTCCACCGGGGCTCGGCTTGCCACCCCTTCGTTGAGTGACTGCGGGCTGTCATTCACTCAACTTGGGTAAAAAAACAACAAAAAAAAAAAACAGAGTCTGCCAACAGTGTGTTCCTCCATCGGGGTTGTGCTTAGCCTACCCCGCTGTCGAGTAGACCTCACCGGCATTGGGCCTTCAAAAAAAAAAAAGTGTGTTCTCCCTTCTGCTCTGTTCTTTTTCAACTAACTAAGCTCGCGCCTGCCGCAGCTTCGGCCTGTGTGTCTCCCCTGGTACATGCTGCACACTGACCAGGTGCTTCGGTACCTCGGTGCACGCTCAGCCCTTGGTACTTCGGTGCCTCGGTGCACACAGTGCTCGGTGAACATGCGCCTGCCGCGGCTTCGCCCTGTGTGTCTCCCCTGGTGCATGCTGCGTGCTGACCAGGTGGCTGACTACACGCGGTTAGGGTAGGCACTGCTGCATTAGCTTCCTCCCGGCGCTTCGGTGCTTGGTGCACGTGGCACGGGGCTCGGTGCCTCAATGCCCTCTGCCTGTAGGCGGTGCTACATGCTGCCCCGGTTGCTAGACGCCCTTGTCAAGATGCTGTGTGAAACAGCTCTCTCTCGAGTTTTCTGGAGTTCTCCTGCAATTTATTGCTGGAAGCCGGCTTGCCACTTCCCTGGAATCAGAAACTCCGCTTCTGTGAACTCAGCTATAAACACTGCATAACTGCGCTACATTTAATATTTTTCTTTTCAACAGCTGACATCGCTTTGCAATTGTAGTCTGCTTTTCTAGCCTTACAGTGCTCTGCCATGCCCCGCTGTTGAGTTGACTCAGCTAGATTGTCTCGGCCTGCCCTCTCGTGCGCTTAAAAATTCAGTTCACTGCGTTGCAGTGGTGACTGATCAGAAGCGTGATTGCTCCACCGCTGTTGAGTTGAATCCGACGGCTTGTTTCAGCCCGCCTACTCGGCAGGGTCCCAGTGGAGGAATCAAAGCGTGATTCCTCCACTGGGACCCAGCTCTGCTGTGCCCCGCTGTCGAGTTCCACTGGCTTGTTTCAGACCGCCTACTAGGCACACTTTGTAATAATAATAATACAATTTTACAGCTCACCCGCCTGGTGTGGTGACTGTTGTTCTCCCATAGCTCAATTGCTGTGTGAGCTCTGTTTTCTTTTCCTATTACTGCCTTTGCAGTTAAAAAAAAAAAGCAGTACACTACACGCAGTTAAGGCTAGGTGCCTCTCGATGCCTCTGTGCCTTTGTGCTTCGGCGACCTCAGTGCTTAGACGCTCCGTGCCTCTGTTCTTTAGCGCCCCAGCATGTCAATAACATGTGCACTCGATGCCTTGATTCTTCCTCACTCAGTGTTCTCGCTGCTTGTGCACCCTTGGTGCCTGAGTGCTTCAATACACAGGTCTACACCCTCTGGTGTTTAAATAACGCCCTTTGGGCCATACAGACATCAAGCATGGCTACATTCCACGCTTGCACGTCCTGCACAATGTCCCCTGCTAGCACGGGTGAGCCGTGCGCGGCGTTGGGAGCCCCTGGCCTGGCAGCAGGCTCAAGCCCTTGCTCTGGACCTAGCTGAGCTGATAACGCCGGCCCTGGAGCTGATCCCGCCTGCATCGGTGGTCGCCCCGGATGTTACAGAACCGGATGTCAGCATTGCTGAGGAGGACCATGATGCGATTTCGATTGCGGCCTCATGGGAAGATGGCTCCTTCCTTCAGAAGCAGCCCCTACCTCCCCTGACCATTCCTTTGGACCAGTGGTAGAGGAATTGCTGCAGCGCTCTCACCGAGAATGCAAGGTGTCTCAGCAGGTAGCCTCAATGCTCCCCTCCTGTACTCTGGTATGGGAGAGAATGAGACGCTGGCGTCCGCCGTACTTATATGGTGACTCTTCCGATCCGCACTGCCCTGCGTGATGACCTGAGGGACCGCCTTCAGGCTTCCACGACAGCTTACAACAGGGCCACTCGCAACGACGGAAGGGAGCCGGACGTGGGATTCCAACACAGCAGCGATCTCGGAGGCAGCTCCAACACCGCCCCAGGCAGCCCCACTTGGGTGCTCGCCACCGTACACACCGGTTATGCACACCGTCACATTCTCCAGTCTGTCCAACCGGACGACTGGTTTACAACATGCATATTCCATGTCCCTATTCGTCCAGCGCACAGGAAGTAGCTCCACTCCACCTTTCAGGGGAGCATCTTCGAGTTTTCCGTGCTGCCATTCGGCCTCTCCTTAGCCCCCCGCATGTTTTCAAAGTGCATTGTTGCCATCCTAGCTCCCTTGCGGCTGCTAGGGATCAGGGTGATGAACTACCTGGACGACTGGTTTATCTGTTCCCAGTCGCAGGAAGGAGTAGTGACCCACACAGTGATTGTGATGAAGCATCTGTTGAGGCTGGGTCTCACATTCAACAATGTCAGAGACAATTAATACCGGTGCAGAGTACGGTCTACTTGAGTGTATGGCTGGATTCCCTTACGATGCGAGCCTACCTGTCGGACGACAGAGTAGCTGTCATTCGCAACTCTCTGGCCCTGTTCAACAAGGGTTCACAGTACAGTTGGTGTTGTGTTAAAAAGCTTAATCAGCCATCCAACTAGGGTTACTTCACATGCACCCAATCCAAGTGTGGCTCAGTACCTTTCGGCTACACCTGAAGCATGACAGACACTGTCGGCTGACCGTGTCTCACCTATGCTGGGAAGCCCTATGCTGGTGGAGGCAAGCCTCTCACTTGAGCAAAGGCGTAAGGATGGGAGTGATACACAACCGTCAATTGGTGATGACAGATGCATCCAACTCTAGTTGGGGGGCGGTCTGGGCAGGCAGAGGAGTCCGCAGACCCTGGTTGGGCCGCTGGACATCCCTGCACATAAATGCGCTGGTGCTGAGAGCGGTCCACCTCACGCGTCAACATTTCCTTCCTGTGCTCCAGAACAGGCAGCAGTGTGGAGTAGTGGTTAGGACTCTGGACTCTTGACCGGAGGGTCGTGGGTTCAGTCCCAGGTGGGGGACACTGCTGCTGTACCCTTGAGCAAGGTACTTTACCTAGATTGCTCCAGTAAAAATCCAACTGTATAAATGGGTAATTGTATGTAAAAATAATGTGATATCTTGTAACAATTGTAAGTTGCCTTGGATAAGAGCATCTGCTAATAAATAATAATAATAATAATAATAATAATAATAATAATAATAATAATACACATGTCCTTGTCCGCACGGACAACATGAAACATCAGGGAGGACTTCGATCCCCGGGGTTACACCGCATAGCCTTTCGGCTGTTGATCTGGGCACAGAGGCACTTATATCCACCCTCAGGTGGTCCAATGCATTTGGGAACACTTTGGGGAAGCCCAAGTCGATCTCTTTGCCACAGCAGAGATGACCCATTGCCTCCTGTTGTTCTCCCTCCGCAGCTGCGGAGGTCCACTAGGCGTCGACACCCTAGCCCACAAGTGGCCCAAAGCGCTTTTGTACGCTTTCCTGTATTTATCATTTTAATAAAAAAAAAAAAAACATTCAAATGCATGTTTACTTACTGAAATCTGTCTGCTAAAACAGTATCTTATTTACAGTAACTGGTTATAGCATCTATGTCACTGCAGCAACTTGGGAGAACAAAGTCTTCTAATGTAGCTGCAGTATACTATTTATCGTTCTTATATGGCCCTTAATTTTAAGATACCAGTAATTGGAAAGGATTACTAACTGCATGTGACAGAAATATAATGAGTTCTGGTTGTAAATCTCCCTCCCGACCTGTGAGGGCGCTAAGCAGCGAAAGGGAAGTCTTTGGACGGGCTGGCCTGACAGTTCTTTTCCCGGGCCGGGAAGTCGGTCAGTCTGAAAGAAGGCGAGACTCCGTTGCAGGAACGTATTGACCCAGAAGGGAAACGACGTAGCAGCTGCAGACAGTAGAGACAGCTGCACTTGTTTACCAAGGGGTCGTGCGTGATAGCATAAAGGGGACGGAGAATCGTAAATCTTTTCCTTCGCTTGGTTCAGAGAGACAAGGAACTGGAAGGACCGGGAGAGTTCCCAATTGTATTGAAAAGAGTTTGTGAGTGTTTTGTTTGTTTGTAGCACTGTTAGTAATTGTATTTTGTTTTGTAAATTCACTAAAAGCTGTCGCCTTGGGCCAGCAATACCCGGAACAACAACACTACAGTCACTGTTCTATTGTTATCATTATTGTTGTTGTTGTTGTTGTTGTTGTTGTTGTTGGTTATTATTTCGATGTTTCCAGTACTAAAAAAGGTTGCCCAAGTCTACAGATCTGAAGGGACTAAATGTATGTGTACTATATAGTATTTAAATATTTACCATGCACGTAAAACATTAATACATGTGATTTTTTTTAATCATTACCCGAAAAAGATCAGGGTAGCCAGGTATTTATATCCTGCGGATACCCAGTTCCGGATTTTCTACCCGTGACGACCTCTAATATATATATTTCTTCAACCAAATTTTACGGTCAGGTGAATCAGTTAATCATGCCCCGTGTTAAACATGGTGGAGGTTGTGTGATGGTATGGGCTTGTTTTTCTTCCTCAGGCACTGGCGACCTTTGTATTGTAGAAGGATCAATGAATGCTGCAAAATATCAATACATTTTGCACTCTCATTTGTTACCCAGTGCTAGAAGTCTTATTGGACGGAAGTTTGTATTCCAGCAGGATAATGAAGATTACAGTTATGTATTGGCCATCTGTCCCCAGACTTGAATCCCATCGAGATGTTATGGATTGACTTGAATCCCATTGAGATGTTGTGGATTGACTTGAAGGCTGCTGTTGTATAAAGGAAACAAAAGTTGATTGCAGAACTCAAAGCTGTATGTGTTGAAGAATGGGCAAATTATCTCTGGAAAGATGCCAGGAACTGGTTTCAAAATACAAAAAAAGACTGCAAACTGTAAAGGAAGCAAAGGGTGGGCACACAAAATACTAATGTAAAGGTGCACAAATACTTTAGTGAAAAGTATGAAATTAGTTTTTGCATGTTATTTTTCATTTTCTGCATGTTATGTAATACTCTGTTGTTTTATTATAAAGCTGAATCTACTAATTTATATCTTTCAATAGAACAATTAGTAATTATAGAAATCACTTTCTTCTCATGTTTTTTAACTGCCCAAATGTATATTGTAACAGAGCAGGGAGGGGGTTAACATTGTGCAAAACGTGTGTTAATTATTTTGTTAATTTGTTTTGTATCGTTTACTTGTTAATTGTTTTGGCGATTATTGTAAATCAGCACCAGCTGCCTATACCTGTTTTGGTGGGGAATATAAACCCCACAGCTAATTCATTCGTGACTGCTGAGTAGAAGGAAGCAGGAAGGTGTGTGCCCTGCTGCTGATCAGTCAATGGGGAGTACTGTATAAAACTGTCTGTGTGAATTTTGATTTTTTTTTGTTACTGGTAAACGGCTTAGCCATCCAGTTTGGTTAGTTTAGGGGTATTTTTTTTGTAAATGTTTAGTCAGTGCTCTGAAAAGGAGTTAGGATTTTGTTTTGTTTATTTTTATATTATTAAAAGTGTGTGTAAAGGCGCTTAACTGTCAGTCTCTGTGTCGGGTCTACGTTATTAAAGGGGCAAACGAACAGTAGTAAGAGCAGCTTTCTCACAATATATATGTTATGAGCAAACCCCGAAATGCTGGCAATCCGCGGATTGCCCACTGACTTTAGGCAAAACTCAAAATAAAAATTTAAATAACTTATTTTGGGCTTTGACTGGGCAAACTGAGGTCTGCCCACTGCTTCTCGGGCAGAGCCTGAATCACTCCCTCTGTTCTTTCATTTCTGTTGTAAGTGACAGGCAGACCTTCCCTCTGTTCTTTCATTCCTGTTCTGAGTGACAGGCAGACCTGCCTAACCTCTCCTGGGAGACTCTGGCTTTTTCATTCAACCTCGGTCTGGGTTCTGTCTTGAAGTCTCCGGGTGTTTAGAGATTTGCTGCTGAACAAAACTAAATCCCTACCCTAGATGCTCAAATGTAATTACCAAGTCACTCCCCCTAATGCTAAAATTGGCTGCTTCAAGTTCTATTATAAAAAGGACAATATTATTAATAATGTAATAACAACCAAAAATAAAAATGAGTTGTATTGAACTGTCCAATCAGAGAGATGGATGCAATTACTGGGTGGAACATGAATGATTAGATGATTCACGTTTAACGAGCGATCTAAAGAGTTGGAGAGTGCACTCAGCGGAGTGACTGAGAGTGGAAGTCAAGTAAGTAATACATATATAGATTTTAATAATTTGTTTAAAATAAATTAGTCTTATGTATCGCATTAAATATTTTTTATAGTCATGTAGTCAATATTTTTTTTTTAAATGTATGCCTATTTTCTGAAACCAGACTTCCTGTGTAGTTTTTATGGATAACATTAGTGAGTGAGTGAGTGAGTGAGTGACGATACTCAGGTAGGCGGGCCAAGCAAGCTCTTCATTCGTAGCTCTGTCTGTCCCCTGAAAGCATAAAATGAAAGATCTTTGAGATTAATTTCGAAATCTGACCGGGCAACCCACGAATTGCCCAGTTTCAGGGTTTGCCCGTATCATTATAATATATATATATATATAGGGCAGCAGTGTGGAGTAGTGGTTAGGGCTCTGGACTCCAGACTGGAGCATCATGGGTTCAATCCCCAGTGGGGGACACTGCTGTTGTACCCTTGAGCAAGGTACTTTACCTAAAATTGCTCCAGTAAAAACCCAACTGTATAAATGGGTAATTGTATGTAAAAAAATAATGTGTTAAAAAATAATGTGATATCTTGTAACAATTGTAAATCGCCCTGGATAAGGGCGTCTGATAAGAAATAAGAAATAAACAGCTGTAGTCAAAAGTAATTTCTAGAAATTTCTCGAAAACAAGGAATTTTAGGAACAATCTTTGGTAGCAAAAGTTTTGTGGATGAGGAAAAAAAATTACAAGAAATAGATGTCTAAAATTATTTATTTCAGCAATTTTTTTTGCAAAACTCAAAAAATGCTACTTCTAAAGTATTTGTACACTTTTATGCTATAATAGGATTGTATACAAGGTGCTAGAAATTTCAATATGATTATGCCGGATTGTAGGTGAACATTCTTAGAGATTATAAACGGGTTAGGCATAGGATGATTGCTGTCATTACCAAGAAGTCAATATGGGAAAAAGTAAAGAGCTATCTGAAGACCTTAGGCAGAAAATGATTTATTGTCATAAAGTTGGAGTATAGAAGACGATTTTCAAGCATCTGAGTATCCAGATTTCAACTATTGTTTCAATTATCAAGAAGTACAAGGCTCATGGTACTATCACAACGCTCCCACGGTCTGGAAGAAAGAAGGTTCTTTCACCATGAACAAGAATATGAATTGAAAGGAAGCTTAATAACAATCCGAGATTGACTGCCAAAGATATTCAAAGTGAATTGGCTTCAAGTGGGACTGGAGTTTCCATTTCAACCATAGGTCGAGTATTGCATGGTGAAGGTCTCAATAGTCACAGGCCAAGGAAAAAGCCAATCTTAGGAAAACATCACAAGGACAATTGCTTAAAGTTTGCAAAATGGCATTTGAATGATGGATATGACTTCTGGTGAAAGGTTTTGTGGAGTGATGAAACAAAAATGGAGCTATTTGGTCACCCTGATAGTCGTTACGTTTGGAGAAAGTCTGGTGAGGCGTACAAAGAAAAGAACACCATTCCTACTGTCAAGCATGGAGGTGGTAATATCCTTCTGTGGGGCTGTTTTTCCTCTAATGGCACAGTAAATTTAGTTCCAATACATGGTAAAACGGATTCCATAGCATACCAAAAGATATTGGCCAATCATCTGGAACCCTCCGCTACAAAACTTGGTTTAAAGCGCAACTCAACAACAATCCAAAGCACACATCTACTTGGTAAAGAAGAATAAAATCAAGGTTCTGGAATGGCCTAGTCAAAGTCTCGATCTAAATCCGATTGAGAATCTTTGGTATGAGTGGAAGAAGGCTGTGCACATGAGAAGTCCAGAGACACAGGACTTTCAAACTGGGGGTGCTGAAAATGAAAGGGGGGAGGCACCTTCCGGCAATATTTAAATATATACAAAATTGTCATTTTGTGTGCATTTCACCATCAAAATATACACAGACCAAGTGAGTTTCATAAGGAATAAGACACAGCGGCACAAAGTGAAAAAAATCAGAAACACAAGTCTAAAAATATTTATGTAAGATTCAAAGCAACAAGACAACGTATTAACTACGTTGCAAATCAGATGTTGCATAAATAAAATGCAATGACATACTAAACAAATAGCCTACTTTGTGCTGTCCTTGGATGTCTTTTAAAAATTGTGAAGTACAAAGAAAATACATTAATCTTCAGCACTATAATGCATTCATTCTATTCGACACGTTTAATAGGTTTATTCACGAGTTATAAATTGTACTGGTCTTTAACGTAACACACATCAGACTTGAAAACATATTACAGACACCCTTGCTGATCGGGAAAATTCAGCCTTTACTTACATTCGTTGTGTAGACGCATTGGGAAACAAAGTTACAGTTTTAAAGGCAGTGCACTACTGCTTAGCATTTGGTAGCAACTGTTACTTATTAATATAGGGTTGGTAGATTTTGACATTTATTTCTGTTTTCTCTACCTGTCTTTAAGGTTGTAATTAGCATCGTTTAACCATGGTCTGGATTAAATCGAGCTCAATATTTTGTAGCTCTTCATTCCTTAAAGGTGGGGTGCAATAACATAAAAAATTCATTGTTGAGTGCAGCTAAACTTTCTATACATGTCCTGAAAGCTTCATTCACATTCGTTACTTATAAAGTGGAAAAAAGGCACATTTGTGGTTAGACCATTTTCAAAAACCTTCAAGACCTCTACTCGGAAGAGTGCGCGTGCGTGATGTTACACCAGGACATTCACTGTTGTAAACAAATGCAGTAGATGGAGGACAGAAGTGAAAGCAATGTTGCCGGTTCGGATGTTTTAAATCAAACAGATCAGAAATGTATTTTGTATTTATATTGGCTTCACAATGTAAAAAAAAAAAGCTTGTGCCAGGCATCCTTATTCAGCCGGTGAATTTATTTTGAAGAATATTGCTCGATTGTTTAATCTATGCATCCCTGCTGTAACGCATTACTGGAATTTAGTTATTAATCAAACAATAAGTTAAATTATCAATTGTATGTTTCGACTACGCCACCCTCAATAAAGGTGAGGGACCTCTAATTATCTCCCGCACAGGTATGTAACTGGGCAGAACATCAGTGACTATAGTATACAAAACAACAAGAAGGCAGATTGCAAAAAAATTGAGCGTTTATTGTTCAGGTTCACAGTAAAAACAAGACAGACCCTGAAGTATTCTGAAAGTTTTAGTTGTTGTTACAGTTTTTTATAATAAGATGTTCAATAGTGACAGGATTTACTTGAGGTAACACCAGACTTTACATAATAGTACAGTCAATTACACAGCGTCACACACACACAACCTGATAACCTTCATGTCTATGTAGGCTATGCCTCGCTGCAAAGGTTCTTAGTCACTCGGTCGGCTGACACCCTTTAAACATAAACAAAAAAGAATACAGACTCTACCGTCTTTGTTTCGAGACACAAAGAACAAAAGAAAAGGTGCATTCTCCCAGCTCAGGAACTCTGTACAAAATAGCCAGTCTTGTTTCTTCTGTAGGCTTTTTAAAAGCCGAGCAATAGACACAGTGTGTCGGATCTCCCTGGCAACAGATCAGCCACAATTTAACATGCAAAAGAAGTACAGTATAATACCTGTCAACTTATGAAAACACGAGAACCAGAGGTCTCCTTTTTCAGACTTACTGCACAACTTTCTCCAAACAAATCAATATAATAATTCTTACATATACAGTAAATAATACTTTATTCTTAACTTGTAGCCTATTAGAATCTGATATAGCCTACATCAACATCATAAAGTAGCCCAAGACATTTTCGTAGGTCGGATGGGGAAAATAATAATAAATAAACAAAGCTGAAGTTTACGTTAAGATTGGCGATCTAAATAATCCGGAGGCAAAAGATCTTACGCGGGAGTGTCCCTATGAAATCGAGAGACTTCACAGGAATGCATACGAGAACGGGACATAACGTGATCATTTTATCACATTATTTATTAATAATGTACTGTACATGTGAGGTTGTTGGCTATATAATCACGTCACTTTATACATATGTTCATCAGACAGTAAGAGATAATTATAATGAAATGATAGGATCATGCCCTTACCCTCTGCACCTCTCGTTTCCTGGCAGCCGCTCGAGTCCTGGTGATTTTACTTTTTTTACTAGATGAAGAAAATGCTGTCCTGCAGGTACCATCCGGATAAATGGATGGTACTGCATCCTTATTTAATTTAACTTTTTTAACAGCACCCATCTTGAACATCAATAAATTAATAAAGCTGTTAAAGTGGGTGCTGCAGATGCAGCTGCTGTTGTCCTGCTGTGACATCACGCATAAATTAGCTGCAGCGTCGAGTGAGCTGGACTTTTCATAGAGATGTCAACTTCAGAGTTGTTTTTTATACACTTTGTGTTAAAACCTATACATTAAAACTACACAGATACTTTTATTGACCTACCAACAGTACTATACAAGTGAATTCTGAAAATGAAAAATCATTGCACCCCACCTTTAATGAAAACTGGTGGTTTTCCTCTCACTGTAAGGAGAAGCTTTTGCTACAAAAGATTTTTCCTATAATTATTTGTATGAGAAATTTCTAGAAATTAAGTAATACATATTATTGGTACGTTCTTATGATGCATGCTATATGAACTATTAGCAAGGGCCCTCCTTAATTACCATAAAATGACACCCACTGGTGCTTCACTTTGAAGTTTGTTGTGAACCCTTTATAAAAAAGGACAGGCTCAAGGGATTTTTTTTTCAGGAATAATAGATGGCATAGCATACTGCCTCTATTTAATTATAAATGTAGCCTCAAAAGCAAATATTTCTACAAAAGCAATTGGTTATGTAGTCGTCATTTGGCTGTGGAGAGACACCCTAAGGTGTGGATTTACTGTTTATTGTGGAGCCATGTACAGTACATTAGAAATGCTTCAAATGTAAACAGGATAATGTTTGTTTTTACTAGCTTAAAATCAGCAATAAATGTACTCTAAATCAGATGCCAGCAGATTATTTATGTTGTTACTGTAGTACAACTCCATACAGTTGGCTTATTGGATTTGTTTCTATCATGCTCTAGTTCTCATTACCCACATTAAAAATCAAAAAGGAAACCTGACGTTTTAACTGATAATCCATTTCATACGCAGCCCACTCCCTGGTGGAATGCATTGTCAGGGGGTGTAAAATTCTGCGTCAGTTTGTCTGCTTTTATCTCCTCACTAGTGAGGAAATGAATTTGTGTGGAACCAGACTGGCAATGCAGTAGAATGAATGGCTTTGTTTTAATATGGAATGGCACAAGCATAGTCCAATGTATTTTAAATGTCTTATCATAACACTTATGTAAATCTGTTGTTTTAAAAAACATAATCTTGAAAACCCCTATAACTACAGGAAAAGGATTGGGGCATCCTGATAGATAGCCTCCTCAATAATGCGCGTCGGTGGGTTGTATTAGAAAGCTTTCCCAGACTTATTAGCCAGTTGACCACAGTGCCCCAATAGGATTGCTGTATCAGCTACACAGAGAGGCTGAGGTTTACTGGAAAACACAGGAGATGCATTTACCTTTGTAATCCTACAGTGGGATGACAGGGGATTCACCCCAAGTTCATAAAGAGAATCACTGTCATGGTCATAAGTGTCACGAAGCGGCATTTCTTTTTTGATTGAATCGGACCCTAAGTCAAGTATGCACATTCATTACACTGATAGAGGCAACTTTTCACAGTTGCTCATAATACCTGTGCCGGCGTTCCGGTTTGAAGTAACTATGGAGTAATTACAGAAATCAGAATCAAGCGGAGAGGATATTATTGTTTTTGACCCCACTGTAACAACTAAATGAACTATCTATGGAGAGACAAATGTGTGGTTCACTGGTTTTAAACTTTTAGTTACTGTGAAATCCTGAAGTTATAAAATAGCAAGAGCAAGCAACCTCATTGACTAACAAGTGTTCCAACCTGTGCAGACATCACTGTACTCTGCCTGATTTATTTGACAACCAATTCATTTTGATAGGGTGGGGGTGCCATTTCATAAGCACATTAACACCTTTAATGCCTTAACTGCTGAACAACACACAAAGGTATGCATATATTGGACTACATTTGAACCTGCTGTTGTGTGCTATTTACTGTAGAGAAGCAGTTGTTATATTCAGTAACAGTGAGGTGAGGGAAAGTGAAATGATGTAATGTCTACAGTGGATGCATGCTTACAATACTCAGAACCTAGCAACACAAAAAAGCAGCAAAATGTGCTTACTGCTAAAATGTGATAACTGTAATAATGTCAAACTTAATAAATTATGCAATCACATTAAAAATTTGAGCGGAAGACACCCTCCCCTAATTGCCCTCCTGGTCTAGGCTGGGAAGAGAAGACGCTGCTCACTGTCTGTCCTGGTTACAAACTCTGGGCACATAGACAGCCTAGCTTTGAAAGTGACTGTAACTCTGAGGCAATGGCAATCAATCAGACAAATACATCCCCCTATAGATCACAGCTTTGGTGTCAGGCTTCAGAGGCTGTGATTCAGAAGTTGCTGCCTGTCCTCTGCAAGATTTTCACAGTCAGCCACCAGGATTATCATTAATATTAGAAGAGATTGGCCCCATTCCACACCTCTGAGGCACCAACCCGAAAACACCACAGCAACTCATCTTAATGACATTCTACACATGTTTTACATGCACAATGTACAAAGCTACAGTATAAGGAATCCTATACCCAAAGGTTGAAAATCATTCAATGTTCACCCAATAAAGATAGGGAATTACAGTGGTTTCTGCACAGCAGAGTAATCTTTAATGGCTATAATTAGTTATAATTTCTGAAGTAGAATTTCTCTGTTTTCTCACATTTCTATTACATCGTAAAAATGAGCAATTGGCTTATCAGCTGAATAGAGGTCCCCCTTTGATTTTCGGTCTGCTGATCTATACCTGGGTTACAGCAGTGAGGCAACATTCAAATTGTGCATTTTAAGTTGGGTTCATAGTTTATTTCTACGAGGTAAAACATATCATCAAATTCCTACATTAGGCAAAATGATTGTCAACTTGTCTTGAATGTAATGTTTAAAGAAATGTCTCAGTTTCCATGACTTATTCTTGGGATTCTTGGTATACTTGCTCTTCCTCGGTCATTTCACCTCAGCAGTGTCTTTTGGGTGAAAGTATGTTACTGGCTGAAATCATGTCAGTCAATAGGGGAAGCAGCTGGTTGATTAATGACTGGAAAGAAGTCATGAAAGGGGTAGTGACAGATATTTCTTCAACTAAATGTAGTACCATGTATTATGCTTTAAAATAACAATACATGTTTTGTATAAAGTGTTTATTTCAAAACTGGACATTTAAGGTTTATATAATGAATGAAAAAGCACAATCACTTTGTTTGAAACATATGATGAAGGGTTTGCCCAAATGTTTGTCTTGACTTGAACTACCTGCTGCAAGAATGCAAATGACATAGGAAGTTGGAAATTAAGTGGGGATAAGCATAGGGAAGGATGGAGACACTTCATCACACAGAGAGTGGTGAGGGGATGAAATGGGCAACCTAGTCATGGTGATGAAGCAGAATCACTTAGATCCTTTAAGACCCAACTTGACAAAGTTTTGAAAACAATCAACTACTAGGAGCCGAACAAGCTTAGATGACCTGGTTTCTTTCATAAAATGTAACATGTTGTATTCTTAAAAGATATACTCAATGTGAGAAGAAATTGGTACTGTACGATATCATTCTTTCTTAAGGAAAACTAGAACATAACAACACATATGGAGGAGATAACTAATGAAAATAAATTGATCACAAACAGCGTTATTTAATTCAACGCAATACATACAGAATACGGTTTAGGAATAGGATATGGCGGAACAACCTACAATATGACATTTCAAAGTGAGAGGAAACAGATACCTTCAGTATCTCTCACGCAAACATCTGCAAGGAAAACTACAACACCAGTGGCAGAATTTTGTCTACTATTTTTATAGAATGTATGTTGCTTTTTAACTTAACGTTTTGTCTTGAACAAAAAAGAGCAATTTGTTGCATGATTGTGTTTTTTTTACCCTTTTACTTTTGTCTTTCTCTCCCCTCTCAGCTTTTCCCCCATCCATGCTTTGTGCTGTCACTCCATTGGGAGATTGTGCTGGGTTTCTGGAGCCCTCAGAATGCAGATAGGATACAACTTTTCTTTTCTTCCCCTCTAAGCTGCAGCGCTTCACATCCTTGTAATCCTCTTTTGCTTTTGTCACAGGGCTGTGTGTCTTCTCCTTTCATCTTTTTAAAATGTATCCTTAAATAAATGGCGCTCCCTAAAAAAACATTTTTTTTGTATATTTCATTATGCAGTGTGTTTTGTTTTTAACCACAAGGAATAATATAATAAAAGGGCATCTTTCTTAGCATGATGGAAACAGGAAAACATCTATTAAACATATGGTGGGCTGTGGTGGTGCAATGATAAACTGGCAGGTATAAAATACTTTGGTGTAAATTGCAGGATCCTGTCTTGAAAATAGAAGAGATTTTACCATTTGAGAAAAGATGATTATACACTATCACTTATACTATATATAAAGAGTCCAACAAATTATTTCGACTGTCATATAGAAAGCAATGCAATGCTGTTGCTACTGTTTGTGGGAGGTAGTGGGTTTGAGTTGCTCAGTAGTTAGAGTGCTGGGCTGCAGTGTGGAAGGCAATGAGTTTAAATACGTTTATTTTATTAATTTATATATTAGGTTTAAGCAGTTTAAGGGATTCCCACTAGAGCTCACAATTTATACAATCAAACTATCATCTTACTATACAGCTTATTAAACGATTGCTAGTATTAATGGCTATGTTTATAAAGACTTTTGGCACCCAGCTTTGCTTTTCTAGATTTGTGATTATACTGTCACTGTGCTATAGTTTTCTAGATTTTGGTATTGCGTGTTCCAAGCATGTAAAACTGGGCGGGGGTAGGCCAGTAACAATTTGATACAATTAACATCGTTCCATGTGTCAAAACACATCAAATTCAAGGAACAAATTGAAGAATTGTCATCTTACCGAGACAAATACACTTCCCTATCTTGTGTTAAGAAATGCATATTGTACAACTTCAGAACAAAGAACGCAACGGCTAATGAATGAAAAAAGTCAACCAGCAAAAAGTCCACTGAGCTACATCAGTGCTTCTCTGATGACAGTGACAGTCAAAAGTACATAGTTAGTCATCTCACAACAGACTTCTTTAAATAACAATCTTTAACAGAAAGTTGGAAATTAAGTGGGGATAAACATTGGACAGAATAAAGGAGACACTTCTTCACACAGAGAGTGGTAAGGGGATGGAATAGACTACCATGTCATGTTGTTGAGGCAGAATCAATGCTAATTGTTCTCAGGGTTTCTTCATGGAAACACACTATTATGTTGATAAACGTATATTTCAAACTTTCATGTATGGCTGCCTATTCCATACCATGCTTATATAAAAAAAAACAGCCTTTTACTATGATTTACTTCACTTTCAATGGTATATCACCATGGTATACCACAGTGCAACTTCAAGAAGGTTAATGGGGTGGGCTGGCCACTCTGAAGTTTGTCTCCTAGGAAAAGTACAACAAACTAATCACCTTTCAGCCCACAGAGATACTGATTTTGGGAGGCTTAATCTGTCCATTGAGATCATTATCTACTGCCAAGACTAAGAGATATAATCAATTCATTATTGGCGCTGCCTGCTAGGATTATCACAGCCCTATCACTCAATTACCTCAGCCTGGCATGAGAAGGATGAGGGTAGGAAGGGAGAGAGTGTGTGAGGAGAAACTTACAGTACAAATCAGGACAAAATGTTTCAATAAGAAACACCTACGTGTGGAAGCAATACATATTGCAGTGCCAGTGTTGACTCAGGACAACATAGTGATGCAAGCTTAAACAGACTGGGGATTTATTTATTGTTAGGACAGATACAAACTGTAAAATACTGCCGATCCTGGCTTCAGATATTTCAAACCCGCCTTTATGCAGTCCCCAACTATATCAGCCCATATCTCCCATGGCTTGGCATCATTGCCAGCTGTTGCAGTTATGATTCTCTCTAAATGACCCACCTTGGGAGGTTGAACTAGTCCCTGGCTATGTTGATAGACCCCAATTAGCACGAATCTGTTACTGCTTATGTTACCTTATCTGGTAAGGTAGTCTAACCAGGGTCTGTGAAGCCAGTTCTACTGGTATTGGTACACAGGGAGTAGTGTATGTATATCTCTCTGATTTTTTAATAGCCTGTCATCTCTTTGCCAAGTAATATTACATATTGTAACCCATTTATGTCAGTTTTACAATAAGAAAGACATTTCAAAAATGAAAACAGGAGAACAGAAATCAACAAGGTTTTTTTTAAAGAGCGAGAATATCAATGTGCTAATTCTGACAAACACCCACTCTTTCTTTTTGCTGGCTCAAAGCTTCCTCTCGAAACCCAAATGTTTGGCCAGGATCCCAGAGGAGTGTTTGATCCAGCTCGCTATCCATCAACCTGCTTGTGATTTTTCTTTTCTGAGCAGTTTGGCATGATGCCTGACTGGCACGTTCTTGTTATGACAACTCGCTGTGATGAGGAGCTGTGTCACTTGCTGTGATGAGGAGCTGTGTCACTCACTGTTTTTCTGTTCTCATTAAATCTACCCACATTCATTTCTAAAAACAAAACATCTGACCAATATTGAAGACGCTTGATCATTGTAAAGCCTCACTAGCAAACAAAATGCTCGACTCCTGAAGATTGTAGAGCATCTTATTTTGACGTGTCATCTCATGCTCTGAAAACAAACAGTCTACAAAAGGAACAACCCGTTTTTTAAGATCTAATTTTAATATATATATATATATATATATATATATATATATATATATATATATATATATTATATGTTGATGCATATTTAATGTCTCTTAATAAGGGATTCACTCATTTTCCCCCTTCAAGAAAATGGCAGTTATAAAACTACCCTGACAGATTCCTCTTTTAAGGTTGTATATACAGTGCACTCCGTTTATAAGAATTACATCCATCCCGGATGATTTGCGGTTGATTCTTAAAGTGCCTATGACACGCTGTGGCGGAGTGTCCCGCCCCTATTTGTTATTATTTGTATTTTTGTTTGCGGCGCGGATAAAAGCGCTGCGTCTTTTATTATATTTAAAAACCCCGTGAGGATGCATGGCTGATCAGCTACT
Organism: Acipenser ruthenus; assembly: GCF_902713425.1. NCBI lineage: Eukaryota > Metazoa > Chordata > Actinopteri > Acipenseriformes > Acipenseridae > Acipenser > Acipenser ruthenus. The sequence goes on from NC_081195.1 coordinate 39,405,999, forward strand.
GATTATTTAACTAGCTGACAGTCATGCATCCTTACCAAACGTGTGCAGACTCTGGTCGAGGGGTAATAAGATAATTAACAACTAGTTAATCCCTCGGCCAGAGTATATAAACCTGCAGCTCTCTGCACTCGGGGTTGAGTGTAGAGAGGATAGTACGGGGAGCAGAGAGAAAGCACAACATTTAAAAACAATTGCTAAAACGTGCTGGATTATCCAGCACGACACTTACTTGTTTGTTTGTTTATTTGTTTGGCCCTTGTGCCCTTTTGTTTTGTGTTTTGTTTAAATCTTGTGTTTCTGTTTATTTACTTAATAAATCCACACTGAGTGCAATAGCATTCAGCTACACCCGCCCATCCACTGTTTTGGTTTGAGTTACTTCCTGGTCCGTGACATCATCAACCTCACCACTGCGAGCCAGCCTGCCACATATGGTGTCCTGCGTGGGACAAACAACGCCTCCAACAGCCGGACCAGGAAAGGAAAGGACGTTTTTTTTTGTTCTTTTTCAAATAGTGTTTTTTTGTGTTTGAAAAAAAAAAAATGGCTAAAGTGGATGCCTACATGGAGAGGTGGCATGCGCATCAGAGGGAGTTAAAGAAAGGAGGGGCTACATGGTGCCTCGCCTGCCTGGAGTATGGGCACCTCCCTGAGGTGTGCCCATATGAAGACCCCCTCTTTGTGCAGGCCTTTGATCGAGGTGAGGTGGAGACTGCGGAGGAGTGGATCCACCTGAAGGCCATACCATCGCCGCAGGTGGATCAGGAAACCTGCCTCACCTGCCTCAAAGGGTAGGAGTGGTGCTTTGCCGTCGGCAAGGTCGGGCACAAACCACCCGACCAACCCCCTCCATGGCAGGAGGTGGCAGTGCCCAGAAGGGGGGAGCCCGAGCACCCAGTGCCCAGAAGGGGGGAGCGCAAGCACCCAGCGCCCAGAGGGGGGGAGCGCAAGCATCCAGCGCCCAGAAGGGGGGAGCGTGAGCATCCAGCGCCCAGAGGGGGGGAGCGCGAGCACCCAGCGCCCAGAGGGGGGGAGCGCAAGCATCCAGCGCCCAGAAGGGGGGAGCGTGAGCATCCAGCGCCCAGAGGGGGGGAGCGTGAGCATCCAGCGCCCAGAAGGGGGGAGCGTGAGCATCCAGCGCCCAGAGGGGGGGAGCGCGAGCACCCAGCGCCCAGAGGGGGGGAGCGCAAGCATCCAGCGCCCAGAGGGGGGGAGCGCGAGCATCCAGCGCCCAGACGGGGGAAGCCCGTGCAATCCATCGCCCAGAGGGGGGAAGCCCGTGCATCCATCGCCCAGAGGGGGGGAGCCCGTGCATCCATCGCCCAGAAGGGGGGAGCCCGTGCATCCATCGCCCAGAGGGGGGAGCCCGTGCATCCATCGCCCAGAGGGGGGGAGCCCGTGCATCCATCGCCCAGAGGTGGGGAGCCCATGCATCCATCGCCCAGAGGTGGGGAGCCCGTGCATCCAGCGCCCAGAGGAGAGGAGCCATTGCTGCCGTCTCCAACGCCAGAGGGTGAGGAGCCCTCGCCGCTGTCTCCAGCACCAGGAGCAGAGCAGCGGGAGCTGCCTCTGCCTCCGCCACCTCCACCGCCAGGAGCAGAGCAGCAGGAGCTGCCTCTGCCTCCGCCACCTCCACCGCCAGGAGCAGAGCAGCAGGAGCTGCCTCTGCCTCCGCCACCACCACCACCAGGAGCAGAGCAGCAGGAGCTGCCTCTGTCTCCACCACCACCAGGAACAGAGCAGCAGGAGCTGCCTCTTTCTCCACCACCACCAGGAACAGAGCAGCAGGAGCTGCCTCTGCCTCCGCCACCTCCATCAGCAGAGGGTGAATGCCTGCTGGTTCCGCCTCAGCCGCCGTGGGAGCACTGCTTGCCTCTCCCACCTCCACCAGCAGAGGGTGAATACCTGCTGGTTCCGCCTCAACCGCCGTGGGAGGACTGCTTGCCCCTCCCACCTCCACCAGCAGAGGGTGAATACCTGCTGGTTCCATCTCCACCTCCAGCAGCAGAGGGTGAATACCTGCTGGTTCCACATCCACCATCATGGGAAGGACTGCCCTGCCCTGCCTCGCACCGCCCAAGGATGCCTGCCTCGCTTTGCCCAAGGATGCCTGCCTCGCTTCGCCCAAGGAAGCCTGCCTCGCTTCGCCCAAGGATGCCTGTCTCGCTTCGCCCAAGGATGCCTGCCTCGCTTCGCCCAAGGATGCCTGTCTCGCATCGCCCGGGGCTGCCTGTTTCTCTGCATCGCCTGGAGAGCCACCAGTTACAGGGAACGAGGGAGAAGTGGAGCTCCCGCTGCCGCCTCCATGGCCAGGGGCTCCCCTCCCGAGTTCACCTCCCGAGGGTCCGCTGCTGCTGCTGCCGTCGCCTCCCGAGGGTCCGCTGCTGCTGCTGCCGTCGCCTCCCGAGGGTCCGCTGCTGCTGCTGCCGTCGCCTCCCGAGGGTCCGCTGCTGCTGCTGCCGTCGCCTCCCGAGGGTCCGCTGCTGCTGCTGCCGTCGCCCCCCGAGGGTCCGCTGCTGCTGCCATTGCCTGCCGAAGGTCTGCAGCTGCTACCTTCGCCTCCCGAGGGTCCTGTTTTGCCTGGGGTCGCTACCAGTCCTGCCATGCGGCAGGAAATACTGTTGCTGGAGCCCCTTGAAGGGCAGCTGCCGGCCACGAAGAAGGGGGGGGGGGGGGGTCAGAATACGGGTAAAAGCGCCGCGTCTTTTATTATATTTAAAAACCCTGTGAGGATGCATGGCTGATCAGCTACTGATTATTTAACTAGCTGACAGTCATGCATCCTTACCAAACGTGTGCAGACTCTGGTCGAGGGGTAATAAGATAATTAACAACTAGTTAATCCCTTGGCCAGAGTGTATAAACCTGCAGCTCTCTGCACTCGGGGTTGAGTGTAGAGAGGAGAGTACGGGGAGCGGAGAGAAAGAACAACATTTAAAAACAATTGCTAAAACGTGCTGGATTATCCAGCACGACACTTACTTGTTTGTTTATTTGTTTGGCCCTTGTGCCCTTTTGTTTTGTGTTTTGTTTAAATCTTGTGTTTCTGTTTATTTACTTAATAAATCCACGCTGAGTGCAATAGCATTCAACTTCATCGGCCCATCCACTTGTTTTGGTTTGAGTTACTTCCTGGTCCGTGACGTCATCAACCTCGCCACTGCGAGCCAGCCTGCCACACACCCTCTGAACCATTTTTAAGAAACATAATGTATGACTAACAAGTATTCCTAAATGAGATTTGAAATTGTTGGCAGTGTGTGACAGAGAACAAATGAATCCCAGTCAACAATCTCCTTCCTGACCTGTGAGGGTGCTGTATAACAGGAACAGTGTGCCCTGGACTGGATGGTTTGACAGTTTATTCTAGGGTCAGTTGGAAGTTGGCCATCCAAAAAGGGGGCGAAGCCATAATACTAAAAGTCAGCGCCTTACTGCGGTAGGCAATGTGTCAGTCATGGATTGGAGGAGACGTGATTGCACTCGCTACCAAAGAGGGTGTGACTCAAGGTATATCAGGGAATGTGGCCGAGCGATCTGTTCCTTGTGTTATGGTGACTGACAAGGAAAACCAGTGTACTAACTGTGAGTGTTTGTTAATTTTGTCAAGTCTAGTAATTGTTTTGTTTCTCATTGTTAGACGGGTAAACTCCAGGGGTCAATTGCAGCGTACCAGTGACTTAGTCTGCATCAAGTGGACTATGCGGTCTAGCAAATCCTGCAGCTCTGTCCTAAATTAGTCCTGATTGCAGCGTACCAAAAGGTTAATCTTGAAAACTGGTTTAGCTGACCTGAACAAGTGGAACAAGTTAGACCGATCATGAGGACTAACCCATAATAAGCCATTACAAATGAGGATGGAAATTCACAATTTAAAGTGTGAAGACAAACTCGAGCATTTACGTGTGCATTGTCATTACTAGCATTTGATAAAAAAAAATAAAAAAAAGTCAGTCAGGCAAAAAAGTCAGAAATATGAAAAGGTTATTAATGATAAAAGCATTTTTATGACATTAGGCGTGATTCGGGCAAACACATTTAAGTAAAAGTACGCCTGTATTCATAATATAATTGTAGCCTACTACATGTCTTTTTATGCACATTCTGCACACAGATCATACTTGCATTTTAACTTGCCGGTAGCCTATTGCTGCTTCACACTGAATGTTAAGTTCTAAATGTGTTGTTTATAGTTAATACACATTACACTGACATTTCAGGTTAAATACATCAAAAGTGCTGCTTTTTTATTATTTAAATACACAGTATCTTATTGTGTAGCACTTTATTAAAGCGTGTACAATATTTTAATGAAAAAACTAAACCAATCTCTTCAGAACATTTTGTTCCTCAACCATAATATATTAGACAAAAAGGAAAAGGGTGCCACATTGCTATAGTAGTTAATTTAAACTACTGTATACATTCGCTGTCTACCTAAGAAAATGAAAAATTGCTTAATATAGTGTATCAACTGTACTAACTTTAGTCTAAGCAAATGGACTAAACCTGCTTAATCTGCTAGTTAGACACATCTAGTGGACTAACTTTGGTACACTGCAATCGACTCCTGGAGCCGTAGCGAGACGCCAGTAATAAACCCGGACTACACTTCACCACCTGCACCAAGAGCACTTATTCTGGAATTTGTGAAATTTCAGTGTTTGTATGTGTGTTTAATTCATGTAAATACATACCTAAACAAAGGAAGCAAAGACAGGGCAGCAGTGTGGAGTAGTGGTTAGGGCTCTGGACTCTTGACCGGAGGGTCGTGGGTTCAATCGCCGGTGGGGACACTGCTGTTGTACCCTTGAGCAAGGTACTTTACCTAGATTGCTCCAGTAAAAAAAAACCCAACTGTATAAATGGGTAATTGTATGTAAAAATAATGTGATATCTTGTAACCATTGTAAGTCGCCCTGGATAAGGGCGTCTGCTAAGAAATAAATAATAATAATAATAAATAATAATATTACAGGTATACGTAATTTAATTACGTCCTTATAAAATGAAACGACATGTGGTTTAACGTTTCTATTTATTTTTTTTTTTTAATGCATCGATCAATAGTGCCAGCCCTAATATCTATACAGTGCTCCCTTGCTATAAGGCTCTCGGTTATAACGAGCCTCGGATATAAACGCTCCTACAGCATGTCCCCCAATTCCCTATACTAGTGATTCATGCAATATTTCTACAGTAAATACAGTACCGGTGTTGTTCAAACTGTAAACAACTTCTCAGTCTAACTTCCGTTTCTGTCTCTCCCTTTTGATACAGTATCTGAACTGAAGAAAAGCTGCGCTGGCACTTTATAACACAGACATCTTATTCAGCATTTGTTTTATAACTAAATAAATATTAGGCCTATAGGAAGGTAATTATAGTCTATGGCTGCTTTCAGCATATCAGAAAGAGGTGCGAGATCTTATACTGTTATTTTTTACATCCTAAAAATCAAAGCAGGTAGTTATTGAGATATGAAGATACTAAAATATGTATTATATAATACAATTTATAATAAAATGAATAATTATATTGTTTCAAACTAATTTTTACGAGACAAGAAAGAGGTAAACGTAACCACGCGTTTGGTTATTCTGCTAGTATCAACATTGTTAACTAAAAGACTGACATAACTATACAATTATGTGTAATATTAAATATTTTAAGTATCAATCTATGTTAAACGTAAAGGTTTTTATTAACCATTCTGTGTTACCAAGACGCTGATTCTCCGCGGACATCTGCTGTCCCTCTGATCCGTCTGCATTGGTGTTGTCGGAGTCTCTCTCCGAGTTTGACCCTTCTGATTCAGGAGATCGCCCTCTGTGTATTTCTGGGTATTATTTGATTAATTGTAGTGTGATTAAACATAATTTGGTAAAATTAATGTGATTGTATGTATTCAATGAATGTGTATTCACTTTATTGAAACAAATTTTCACTAACAGAGAACATAAAAAAAACATACCTGCACAGTGCAGTGGCGCACTCACCATTTTATTACAAACAATGAAGTGTTTCCTGCAGCACTGCACGATCCACGTTGCATACGTGCCTAATCACGACATGATGTGACAGAAGTAAAGGCAAAGTCTGCTATCTTGGTTCAATAAAATGCCTTTGGTGATAATATGGATAATGAAATTGGATTATTGAATTACAACTGTGAAATTGTTTGAACTGACTTTCCCACAGAAAAAATAAGAGATATTTATGCAAGCACTTTACCTTTAAATAGATAACATATAGTACTGCATGGTTCTGTCAGTACAAGAAATAGAGAGATGGCTAGTGCATGTTCTAAGACAACAGATTAGAAGAGCACTGTACACAACAAGACAGGTTAACAAGGGTCTGTTCGGATAACAGAGGTGTATAGATAATCAAGCACTTGAAAAATGTTTATTGTCCGAAATAACAAACATCTTGTGAGAAGGGGGAACAGTGAAGATTTATTAAATGCTAATAAAGGAAAGAAACGATTGCCTTGATGACAGTAACTTTGATAATCTAGCCCAAAGTCTTGAAAATCTATTATTGTTATTACTGTTGTCATCTGGATTCATATGACCTGAAACTACACTATTATCTCAGCCCTTAAATGCTTCAGAGATTGATCTCTCTCTCTTTTCTTTCCTGGTTCATAGCCGCTGGAATGACAAATGTTGAAACAGCTCACGATTACAAGTGTTTTCAATGACTATTCCTCTGTAGATTTGACCGTGTAATCATACCATTACAAAGTCTGCTAATTTATCAAATTAGTTGCAAGGGATTGCAGCCAGAGTGTTTTTTCCAAGCTCGCCCCTCAGCCTGCCTGCCCACGATAGGGAGTGCCTTAGGCTCCCTTTTAAAAGTCTTATAATTTAAAGCCCTGGGTATCAGTCAAACTTGCTGACAATGTATTTAATCTGTGGACAGGATTTTCCTCCGGGGATGAAACTGTTCATGCAAACAGTCTGAATTACTGGCTTTTGGAAAGTTCAAAGCAGTGATCCACCAAACTGTTTAATAGCATTAAATCTGAACATTTTAGAAAGTTAAACATATCTCTGCTTTGAGAGTAGCAGCAGAAGCTCTCTCCTGTGCTGCCGGACTACTGTAACCAAGACTTGAAATCCACTTTCTCACCTCTTGTTAGCTTTAACAGTATTCTTTTTCTTACTTTAACTGGGCACGTGCAGGTTTTTCAAGTTCCACTCTACAGCTTTCGAAGGCTTGGAATGCTCCATCTTGTATCTCTTTATTTCCTGTGTTACTCACTGTAATGGGCTACCAGAGTGAGGAACTTTGGACCTTTACCACATAAAATGAAATGATAAGAACAAGGAAGTGTAAATAGGGCTGCCAGATAATTTTTGCAACACCCCACCAAACTTTGGACTTAACCAGTCAAAAAGTAGCCAAACTGTTTTATAAACCAGCCAAAAAACAGTTAAATTTAAGACTTAATAAATGAGAGCGAATGAATCTTAGTCAACAATCTCCCTCCCAACCTGTGAGGGCGCTGTATAACAGGAACAGTGTGCCCCGGACTGGATGGTTTGGCAGTTTATTTCAGGGTCAGTCGGAAGCTGACCATCCAGAAAGGGGGCGGAGTCACCACCAGAAGTCATCACCTTAATACGGTAGGCGATGTGTCAGTCATGGATTGGAGGATACGTGATTGCACTCGCTACCGAAGAGGGTGTGACTGAGGGTATATCAGGGGATGTGGTGAAGCAATCTGTTCCTTTGTTATGGTTACAACAGGACTAGTAAAGGATTACTGTGTAACAAAAAGAAACTGAGTTTTTGTGTGTTGCTTTTCCTGTCTATTCACACTGTTATTTGTCATTATAGAAGGCTAAACTCCAGGAGATGTAGCTAAACAGCCAGTTATTAAACCCAGACTACACTTCACCATTGTATATGTATAAACCTGTAAATCACCACTTTCACTAAGAGCACTCACTCTGAACTTGTAACTGTGTTGTGTTTGTGTGTGTTGTGGTTTAACTGAGTGATACACATTGGTGTGTACAGTCAGTTATTATTATTTAAGAGTTGCAAGCATGAAACCCATGCACTGGCCATTTCTGAATGTACTGTATTGTAATTGAAAGGAACAGGAACAAACATAGCCAAACTGACAGACAATATTTACCAGCTAAATATTAAAAAATTTGGCTGGTAAATCACCAATCTGGCATCCCTGAGTGTAAATGTTCTGAGACCATTGTGTGGTAAACTATATTAGTCTATTAGTATAAGTAAAAAATATATATATGCTAATAAGAGGAACGAACCTGGAGTTGGTTAGCCTTGATTATCAAACCATATGTTAGTTTAGGGGTTCAGATTTTTTGGCTTTCATTTTTTATTGTTTTGAGGTAAAAAAAAATAATGTAAATAAATATTGATCGGCATGAAAGTTTACTTTTGTTGTGCTTATCTTTTGTTTTGTGCGCAATTCACTTTTTCTTGGATAGAATATTTAGTAATATTTAGAACATTTAAAATTATTATATTATTTCCCTTCCATCCCACCTTATTATAACATACTTCTTGTAACACAAAGACCAGAACAACAGAGATACGATGAAGCGCCACAGCATGTGTTTGTTTACAAAAACAAAAGTAAATGAAAACAAAAATCTAACCCCCTTTTCGGGTCCTCCACTAAACTGATGCTTTCCTGTCTAAATGGGGGAAGGCTAAGCCTCCTTACCCGAATCAAAAACTGTATCTCTTATCAAGAGTTTATTTACCACCTTCTTTACTCGTTCCCCCCTCTACAGGATCAACCAAATCAACAAAACATTGATCCCATTAACGTTTTTTTAATATGATGCTGTGTATGTTTCTCACGCCCAGGGACCTAAAGCCTTCAGTTTAGTGTTTGAAATATACACTCCATCACAATATATATCTAGGTTCTGAGGCTTAAATATATGACATATATATATATATATATATATATATATATATATATATATATATATATATATATATATATATATATATATATATATATTTTAGCTCAAAGAGCCAGCTGCCCAACGTTTCGATATGTTGTATATATATATATATAAGAGGAGGCTGATGTATTACCGTTTTAATTTTCAAAGTGTTTCCAACATTAGAGTTGAGATGCATTAGAGTAAAGGAAAACTAGCATGCAATGATGTTTTTCTTTGTTGAACTATCAGACCTATAAACATTCCCTTTAAAGCAGTAAAAAAAAAAATCCCTATATTTTGACCATTGTTTAGGTAAATCATTGATCTGAATAGTTACACAACAGTAAATGTGAACAGCTTGCTCATTAAATCTTTTGCATATATTTGAAGTGGGAATTACTATCTGCTCAGGCGTGTAAATGCACTCTGTACATGCCTGTTATTAAATCCACTGCCAGAACACTTTAAGCACCTCGTTCAGGGTTATATAAACTCCATGAATGGAAATAGCCAATTGCTTCCTTGACCATGCCCCGGCTGTAAAGTTTTGGTCATGTGACTTTTTTTGTTACCAGCGAAACAGAATTAGCTATCTATCAATGATGATTAATCAATAACTGATTGTCATGAGAGCCTCAAATAAACATTGATTGATTGATTAATCGTCCTGGTGCCCTATTTGGAACTACACGTACATATTGTATTACTAGTACATGCATGTCTTCAGATGTATTTGATAGCTTCATGAAATCTACACATTTTTTTTCCTTCTTGCTTTTGAATATTGGGGGCTGTGTGGTCCAATGGTTAAAGAAAAAGGCCTGTAACCAGGAGGCCCCCGGTTCAATTCCTGGCTCACTCACTGACTCATTGTGTGAGCCTGAGCAAGTCACTTAACCTCCTTGTACTTACAACGTCTCACCTGAAAGACAGAGCGTCTTTTGGGTGAGGCATTGTAAGTGACTCTGCAGCTGATGCAGTTCACACACCCTAGTCTCTGTAAATCACCTTGGATAAAGGCGTCTGCTAAATAAATAAATAATAATAAGACTTTCTCAATGCATATATTACATTTTCCGCTGAAGGCTTTTGTGAAGTCTACAAAATTTAGCTTCTTGTTTTTGAATAATAAAGTGTTCTCAAAGATTGATTATTACCTGCCTGACATTTGATTAGGAAATTGGTTGCTGACTGCACTTCTAGCTTAAGTATGATAAACTGTATTTCATCTTGAGATACTTCTGCACATGTTGGCAATGTTGTAACACATTAGACCACAGGGGATTTTTCACATTTCACATATATTTACAAACGCACAGTATTATTTTAATACTTTTAAAACTGACCTTGAATCAAATAACTTGCACTGCATGTTGTTCAAGAAGGGCTTTACCTCAAGCTCTCTACCAGTACATTACTGTATTATTGTTTTATTCTAGCGTATTCTGGATTGGTTTGGTTTGAAGTCCCAGTTCAGACTAGCATCCCGGGACGTTCTTTAGAAATCCCAGCATTTCACAACACTCCAGCCTTGAAACCAGCAGGGTAGCAACCAAACCCCTTTTGGACTTACGCAAAGAGTGCCACTCGTCCTGTCGAATGGTCTTGGTGATGTTGTAGGAGAGGTTTTTGGGGATTGTGGCAGAAGAGTAGTGGTACTTCATGTAAGAGCATCTCTCGATGGAACCTGCACACACAGAAGAAGAAGTTTGGAGGTTTAAGGAAGAGACTCAAGAAGCCCATTCATAACATGAAATAATATATAAGTCCTGTATCATGATTTATGTGTTAAGGGCTACCTCTTATAATTTTAAGAGTGCTTTCTCGTGTATTATGTAAGGCTTGCTACGGCAAAAGAGGACAAAGGATGCTAACACTGTATGTAATGAAACATTTTAAGAGTGGCAGCAGTGTGGAGTAGCAGTGTGGAGTAGTGGTTAGGGCTCTGGACTCTTGACTGGAGGGTTGTGGGTTCAATCCCCAGTGGGGGACACTGCTGTTGTACCCTTGAGCAAGGTACTTTACCTAGATTGCTCCAGTAAAAACCCAACTGTATAAATGGGTAATTGTATGTAAAAATAATGTGATATCTGTATAATGTGAAATAATGTATAATGTGATATCTTGTTACAATTGTAAGTCGCCCTGGATAAGGGCGTCTGCTAAGAAATAAATAATAATAATAATAATAATTTTAAAAAGACAATTAAACCAGTTTTGATTGAAAACTTTTTTTGTAACCATTGCATATCTACAGCTTCTTGTCTTTTAAGAACAGAAGAAAGTTTACAAACGAGAGGAGGCCTTTGACCCATCTTGCTCGTTTGGTTGTTAGTAGCTTATTGATCCCAGAATCTCATCAAGCAGCTTCTTGAAGGATCCCAGAGTGTCAGCTTCAACAACATTATTGGGGAGTTGGTTCCAGACTCCCACAATTCTCTGTGTAAAAAAGTGCCTCCTATTTTCTGTTTTGAACACCCCTTTATCTAATCTCCGTTTGTGACCGAATAGATTCAATTATTTTAGCCTGTCTGCATATGACATGCCTTTTAAACCAGGAATAATTCTGGTTGCTCTTCTTTGCACTCTTTCTAGAGTAGCAATATCCTTTTTGTAGCGAGGTGACCAGAACTGAACACAATATTCTAGATGAGGTCTTATGCATTGTAAAGTTTTAATATTGCTTCCCTTGATTTAAATTAAATACTTTTTACTATATAGCCAAGCATTTTGTTGGACTTTTTTTTATAGCTTCCTCACATTGTCTAGATGAAGACATAAACTCCTAGATCTTTTTCATAGATTCCTTCAATTTCAGTGTCTCCCATATGGTATTTGTAATGGACATTTTTGTTGCCTGCATGCAGTACCTTACACTTTTCTGTATTCAATGTAATTTGCCACAGACTACCATAGCTGTTCTTGAAGAATCAAGATAAGGTTATTTTTGTTTAACTCAAGGTTAGCTGTTTACCCTTTGACATTTATTATTACGATGAGGAATTTCTATGTTTAGAATTGTACTTATGTGGACAAGACAACACTCTTAACAGATTTATAAGTGTAGTTGCTACTGATATGATCCAATGGAAGCATAATTATAAGATATATAGTAGTATTTATGGGGTGATTTGTATGTTGTTGTCTTTATTTTCCTAAATGACACTTTTGAAAGAGGATATACAATTTTAACCTGCACAAGTGAGATGTGGTCTCTTTTGTAACTTGTTGTTTGGCCACGTGGGCAAAAACGAGTACCATAGACCTAACAAGGAAAAGAGGGGTAACGTTTAAGAAATACAAGTGAAATAGTAATTAAAAGTAGAAGAAGACTGTAACAACCCACTACCATCCGGCAACTCCACATCACACTGAAAAGCGCTCAAGCCAGTGCCCAGCCTTGCTCCCTGAGGTGAGCGTAGAGAAGTGCTGTTTTCCTTGCATTCATGTGGAACTCGGTTTAATATTTCAGTAACAGGTGTATCGTTGACAAAGATATAAATAACACACTATATAGAGTTACTGAATCAGGCATTGGGAACGGAATTGGCATTTTGGTTATGGAATTCTGCTTTGCAACTGCACCTTTTTTTTTAAAAAAAAACTGCGCAAACAGTGTTTTACCGCTGTTATTTTCTTATAAAAATAATGGATTGCTTTGAAAACTACACTACCCAGAAGCCCAGAGATGACGCTTGTATAAAACGTTTTTGTATGTTTATTTGGATCATTGGATAATGAGAAAACAGGTGTTTTTTTGGGCGTTACGCTGATGGACTGTCTGTCTCTGTTGCGGCGCAGCCTGTGTGCTGTGTGAGTCGAGTTCTTTAAAAAAGCAACTAGCTGTTTTGTGAGTTCTATTCTGTGGAATCATTTTGGAGTTGTATATACAGAAGAGTACCCATAATGGTGACAATTGTAGATTCAACAATGAGTGGACCAATAAATACATATTTATTTTACCAACTGTACCGAACGCAAAGGAAATTTGTTTATTATGCAATGAATGTGTGTCAGAAAGGAATACAATATGAAAAGGCATTTTGAAACCAAACAAGGAGCTTTCGGAAATACGTATCTAGAGGGCACAGTAGTTACAAGCTCAAAAGTGGATCAGCTGATCACTTCTGAAAGTTATTCTATTAATATGTCACATACATTTTAAAATGTTTGTAATGATAAATTCCATTAAATTCGCACACTGTTCTATTATTAAAGTACTATTCATATGGTAAAATATGTCTTGTTCAATATATGAACATTAAGTTATGTTACATTTATTATTGCTTAAAAGTGCAGAGAAAAATACTCTGGCCCTCCTAATTCTAACTTTTTTCCAATCTGGCCCCTTTAAATTAAAAAAAAAATGATTTGAAGAGCCCTGCTCTAACAAAGACAACTCTATCTGTCCAGGGTATATGAGAAACACATGCAAGCAGTTTTACAGCAAGTACAGCATAAACCAGTCTGCGTTGTTGCAGATGAAACTACAGATGGGAGAGATAAAAGTGCCCTGAACATTGTATTTAATTTGTAATTTTATGAAAATTGTATATTTTTGAAATAATGCCTCTCATTTTCAACTAGTCTGTATATTGTAATGCCAGCAATAAGCTGTTTTTTCAAAACCCCTTTATTTGTTGACTGGCCTACAGTACATTGTTACTAGTGGACTGCTTTAAGAAAGAATTTTTTCCTGACAACTACAGTATCTCAGGGACTTAAATAAAAAAAATTTAAAAAATTCAATAGATTTTTAATGTAAAATTGTTATTTATGTTCAAATTACATCGTTAATTCTTAATAAATTTGTAAAAACGGAATTGGTCATTTTGAAAAACGGAAAAAAACAGAATTTGTCATATCAAAAACAGAATTTGCCATTCTCAAGAATGGAAAATCAGGAGCCCTAACTATAGGTGTCTGTATCATAGAGAATGTTTCGTCATGACACCTGCACAACTATAAACCTAGTTTCCTAAAAAAATAAATAAAAATAAACAAGCAGGGTCAATTGATCTAAACGGTGGCATATCTACACCCCCAACCCCGAACCCCGAACCCCCCCCAACATCTCTAACATTGTATAATTAACTAGTATAAGTTTTAACAGTGATATTTAGTTCAGTCACAATTTATATCAATTGAATAGACCCCACTGTTTTCAGTCGTTCAGGGTGTCAGGTGTTTTTCACAGTTTGAGGAACACCTTCTTGTCAGATGAGGAGAAATTCATACAGAAATCTTAAATTAGATATACTCTATGTATTTGATACATACTTATGCTTGTACATGACCTAAAACTGCTTTATTGGGTAAGTAGTTTTAATTTTGAAATAATTTAATATTCTTTTAAAATGCAAATGAATATTAAAATATTATTTCATTTTGAGTTAGTTAGAAAACAGTATATTTTGTACTATATTACAGTAAAAACCTCTCTAAAATACACCTGGTACACCATCAAATGACCTATTCAAGAAAGCAGAATACACTCTTCTGTACACTAGAATGTGTGTTCTTTATTTTCCGACCTCATTGATGCGTTGGCTTCCTTTGCAGATATCTTTTTGATAGTCATTTATAAATTCTTTTACATGTCATTTTTGTGAATACATTTCAAGTCTTGTTTGTTTGAATATTTGGCACAATACTGTCTGCTTGGGAATCAGGTTGCTGGAAATTTTAAAACAGATTTCTAGACACAGTGAGGGTCCTTGAGTACATCTTAGAGCATGCAATAGACTGCATGAAGAAAAGAAGCCCTTATCCCTAACTGTAGAAACAGTGTCGGAACCTTTCCCTGATCTGAGAGTTTAGATCAGGGAGATCCAATTGATGGCTCTTGAGATGGCTCATTGAGCTCTGTAACATGGTTCTGTAGAGGGCGTTAAACTTTATGGTGCACGATAATTGCAATTGGCGTGCACATTAATGATTTCCGTATTTACTATTGCAATTTTATTAATTATCGCGTTTGACACTTGGCACATTATGGCGTGCACTAAATGTAGTACTTCACACTATGGTAATCAGAATGCATATGTGATTTTTATGGTAATGAGTGCTGATGTATTTAAATGAGCACCCAGCTCAGAATAATGAGATGCGCTGTATTCACATGGTATTTACTAATGGGCATTCATTTTAGTGAGCGTATTAAAGTGATCATTTATTAGTGTGTATGGAAAACTATGAGAGGTGAAAGTAACAAAAAATAAATAATATAACCTCAAGATCTTTATCTGAGCTGTGTACTTTTGCTCCACAGTTTATTTAAACACGTTTTATTTGAACTGTGCAAGCACAAAGTGTCAGTCATTCCCTTCAGCTTCGCTCACTTCCATTGAGGAAATCTGGGCTTGCTCTTGCTGTCTGCAGACATGTTCAGCCAATCACAGCTAACTTTAGTTGGCACCCAAAACTGACCCTCAACAGACGATTTCTGTATGGGGGCTCTGAGCTTTACAGAAGGACCGGGCTGAAGTTAGTTACTTATTCCCGATTCGAGGCTGAAGTTAGTTACTCATTTGCACAATTACGTATTGAATATTAGCTCACATTTTAAGGGGGAAAACATATTGATAGCCTGGTTGTGCCACCTCAAGTAGGGTATCATTTTAAAGCTTGACCATTTTTATCTTCAAAATAAAGTAGATTGCAGAGTGGCACAAGTAGGCATTCACAGGCTATGCCGTGAAATACACACACCCTTCTTTTCCTGCATATTAGTGCACATTGTGACGGCTTTGCTACCTCAAGCTGAGAGTGATGTTGAAGGCTAAGCAATTGTCTTGCGAATAGAGTATGGTGCATAATGGCATGTACAGTACTATTAAGATACAGTACATCAATGCAATTTTAGAAACTAAGGCTTTTTTTTCTTCTTTTTTTTATTTATTTATTTTTTTTACATCAGACAAGGAATACATTTTAAAATTTCAATTTTGGTATCACGGTGGTCACGGGTAGTGTGCATGGTATGGTATATAAATTAGCCAAATACTGTGCACGTATTTTAATGCATTCGCTGTTAGTAAATGGGACAGTTAGGCTGACTACGTGTGTGCTAAGTGCTAATTCCAAATTTAGTACCGTTTCGTAAATGGGGCCCCAAGTATCCTAATTAATCGTGCGGTAGTGCACGGTCATATGATCGCTAAAAGCCAATCATAAAACTTTGTGTGTCCATGACGTTTTATTAAATGTGTTAAAAACATACATGTTTAATGAGTACAGAAATACAGAAGTCTTAGTTTAGTGTTGTCTGGTTAAGCCTTTTCATTTTCTATTCTAATATTTTGTCAGATTTCTAGTTCTTGCAAACCAAACTTGTTTCAGGTAAAAAAAAATATTTTGCTAAAGATATATTTGTTATATGGCTATTTAGGAACTCCCTGGTCAACAGTATGGTTTTTTCAGCCAGAACGGTTAGACACAGATCATTAAAACAGAGCCCTGTAAGTTAAGGAAGGCCAATTGAAGGAATACCACTATTTAATGGTGAGTAGTAGAAATATACTTCAATCCAAATCTGGACAATTTATTATAACTTATGTTTCTTCTCCCGATATCAAATTTAAGCGTGTTAAGTTTTTTTCTGCTGACCTTTCCTGTTATACATGCTCTGAAAAGCCCAATATCTGGAGTTTTGCTTATAAATGCATGCACCTCACATATAGTTTGTTGTCCTTTTTCTGAGATTTTAATGCTATTACTGAGTGTCAGGTTTTATGTCAATCTAGACAGCGAATGCTGCATTAGCACTGTCCTGTGAGACTTTCAAGTTTCATAGAAAGAAAGCTGCCATCAACACAAGCACTCTCACTTTCTTATCTCAACAGGGGATGGTCTTAGGATTCCCAACACCATAAGGTTTTTTTTTATTCACTTATAGATACATTCTTCACATCAAACAGACCACATCCTTCTGTAGCCTTTTTTCTGTCTTAACAACATTAAATCAGAGTGAAAAAATGAAGATACAACAAAATACTTTTAATAGTATATGCTTAAGGTAGTTAACTACAGCTAAGGAATTCGTTTTTTTATATATTTTATTTACATTGCTGTAAAAATAAACAAAAATAACAGGGGCTCCCCATGCTTGTTATTGTTGGAAAAAGACATTTTATTTTCTATAATTGTCTATGTGGAAACACCAGCATGCACTACTGTTCTTGACTGTAGACAAATAGCCTGGAAAAACACCAAATGTCATACAAAGAATTTACCTAATAAACTCAGGCATTTAAATAAAACAGGTTTAATAGTGTAAGTTGCACTTCCTGAAGGGGTTTAGAAAATGTGCCATGCTTAATTAAGATGCAAATTAAGCTACACCTAAAAATATAAAATATATGTTCAGCCTTGCTTAGCTGAGCAATTACTCTTTAACATTTAATATTTCGAGAAAAAAAAAAATCTAAGTTTCACTTTTCTAAGCATTTCCACAGGACTGAATTGAAACAATTTGATGCTACAACGCTTGGGCGAGATTAAATACCTTGTGCTGATTAAAAATCTGCCTCCCAAGTAATTAAGTTAAAGAGCGGTATGGTGTAATTGATATAATAATGAAGCTAACTAATGTTGCTGTGCTCTGGTAAATCCGATGCAATTTTATGCCGTAAAATTGGCTCCGGAAAATGGACTAATATGCTCTAGTCAAAAAATCTTAAGCAGTAATATTAGGGTGTAAATGTTTCTGTCTGAATACCTTTTTCTGAAAAAAATGCTGGAAAACTCGGCCCCACAAGCTTTCTAATAATTTGTTTACAAATATACTTGTTTAGAGAGCATGCAACTTTTCACTTAATCAAAAGCAATCAGAACAGCATGAATAGTAACAACAGTAATCACTAGCTATTTCATTTTGTCTTTATAAATAAAATAAAAAAATCATGACTAATCTGAAAAAAGAAACTGTTGTGAAGCCATTTCGCTTAATATTTACATTTAATGTTGGTTCTTTCACTGTTCTTCTTGTATTGTCATGAAGGCAGTTACAGGAAGGTGTCTTAAAAGTTTTTCCTGCGAGAATCTGTTACCTGGAGAGCAAACAGCTGCAGCTAGGGATGTTTCTCTATTATGACCGCCCCCAGTGAGACCACTGATTGGCACTTGGCATATGGCAGCTTGGTTTAGTGACTGGAGTAAAAGAAAAAGAAGCAGAAGAAACCTGTGCTCAATTTCCAACACTCAATTCTCATCACTCAATTTCAGGCAAGACTCAGGAGGTCAGAAAGAAAAAAACATATTAAAGGTGTAGTGTCCCATACAGTATATTATTTACATATGTATTTATTTAGACTGCCCAAGTATTTTACCTGTGTTTTTCTTCCCAATTTCGAATAATTATGCTCCCTCGGTTCTTTGAGTAGTTGTTGCCGCTGAATCTTTGTGAGGTGACCAGGCCCCCACCCCCTCCCCCATCATGATGTGTGTATATTGCAATTGATCAGACGAAATGGCAGCTTCAGTGATCGACAATAGATAGAATCATACAGTTAAATCTCGACAGAATGCAATATATATACATTTTTTTACAATTACATATCGTCTTGCAGTGTGTTTTCTATAATGCTGTAGCCTACTAGCCTATTGTTTTGAAATGAATTTACGACTGGATAGGTATACATATTTCAAGATTCTGTATTTTCTTTGCTGATTTGCCTTAAATTATTGTTATATTTTATGGAAAAACGTTTTTAAAAGCTAAAAAGTCACAATGGTGAAAGACATAAGCATCAGATGCATTTAACCCTATTCATGAATGTTTTAGTTTTGCACAAACAACCATCCCTTGCCAAGGTTCAATTTAACCCAAATAATTTCCAAATAATACACACTGCTCACCCTCCTTTCCAGGGTCCAAGCTTTGCTACAGTACAGAACGGAGAAATAACATTAAAACTGACAAAGTAACTTTTTCAGCAAATCCACACTTCAAAATAAAAACTACCGTACTGTAAAATGTATTCATAGAGCAAGAGCTGGAAGTAATGAACATCCAACGATTCTCACTATATATATCAAATATTGAATTTCAAATAAAATGCTTATACTATGGTAAACTTTTACAGGGTACAAAAGGCCCCAGAGTGCTCAAGCACATTGGTTTGGTGTAGAGTAGCCTACTATGTAGTGTTGTGCGACCTTACCCTTATGAAAATTAAATATATTGCAACATATTTTTAAATATACTTTCTACCTTCAAATATAGTGCAAAATATAACAAATATATTACCGACTTAACATATATTTAATACTCATCCCAAAATATATAAATGAGCTGTAACAAATGTTGAAATATAAATAAATATAAGCTATATCACACAGAAACAGACATTTTATATTGTGTGTGTGTGTGTGTGTGTGTATAATACACTATATATAGTGCTCCCTCGCTATAAAGCTGTCGATTATAATGCGCTCCAATTCCCTATACTAGTGATTCATACAATATTTCTACAGTAAATACAGTACCAGTGTTGTTCAAACTGTAAACAACTTCTCAGTCTAACTTCCGTTTCTGTCTCTCCCTTTTGATACAGTATCTGAACTGAAGAAAAGCTGTGCTGGCACTTTATAACACAGACACCTTATTCAGCATTCGTTTATAACTAAATAAATATTAGGCCTATTACGTGGTTATCTTTCCTAATGTATTTACTTTTTTTCTGCGAGCGGAGCTGTGGCTTTCTCCGGGAGACGAGACGCTTCAGCCCCGTTCCGGCAGCTGAACCTGGGGTGAGCCCATTCCCTCTTCCCCTCTCCTTCTCACACTTGGTTTGCTTGTCTGTCACTTTGAACTGAACTGCTGACTGTTGTTTAGCCAGGCTATTTATAGTTTAAAAACTGCTAATACAAATGATCCACGAGTGGGAACGTTACCTTTTTTAAAAAATTTGTAAACAATATGGCGTTGATTACATGGTGCTTTATGCATGGTTAATTCATGGAAAGTTACATTTTTGCTTCACTCTATGTGCATTATAGAGCAGGAGTTATTTTATTTTGTATTTTAGTCAGATGTGTGTTGTTATGTGACCCTCGGCACCCCCCGCTTAACGCTCTTATAACGCTCATATTGTGTGTGTCCCGAGACCCGAGTTATAGCGAGGGAACACTGTGTATGTATGTGTACATATATATATATATATATATATATATATATATATATATATATATATATATATATATATATACACACACACACACATACACATACTGTTGTTGTTAAAAGTTTACATACATAAACAGAATCTTAGGAAAAATCTTTTGTAGCAAAAGTTTTGCTTTTGTGGATGAGGAAAAAAGTTACAAGAAATAGATGCCTACAATTATTTATTTCAGCAATTTTTTTTGCAAAATTCAAAAAATGCTAATTCGGAAGTATTCATACCCTTTGATGTTATGATAGTATTGTCTACAAGGTGCTAGAAATTTCAATATGATAAGCAGAACCTAATTCTAGAAAAGTCTAGAAAATGCTGAATTGTAGGTGAACATTCTTAGAGAGTATAAAAGGGTTAGGCATAGGATGATTGCTGTCATTAACAATAAGTCAATATGGGAAAAAGTAAAGAGCTATCTGTAGACCTCAGGAAAAAATATTTATTGTCATAAAGCTGGAGAAGGATACAAGAAGATTTCCAAGCATTTGAGTACCCCAATTTCAACTATTGTTTCAATTATCAAGTACAAGACTCATGGGACTGTCACAATGCTCCCTCGGTCTGGAAGAAAGAAGGTTCTTTCACCAAGAACAAGTAGAAGAATTGTGAGGAAGGTTAATAACAATCCGAGATTGACTGCCAAAGATATTCAAAGTGAATTGGCTGCAAGTGGGACTGGGGTTTCCATTTCAACCATAGGTCGAGTATTGCATGGTGAAGGTCTCAATGGTCGCAGGCCAAGAAAAAATCCACTCTTAGGAAAACGTCACAAGGACAATCACTTAAAGTTTGCAAAATGGCATTTGAATGATTGATATGAGTTCTGGTCAAAGTGATGAAACCAAAATCGAGCTATTTGGTCACGCTGATAGTCGTTACGTTTGGAGAAAGTCTGGTGAGGCATACAAAGAAAAGAACAAGCATGTAGGTGATAATATCCTTCTATGGGGCTGTTTTTCCTGTAATGGCACAGGAAATGTAGTTTCAATACATGGCAAAATGGATTCCATAGCATACCGAAAGATATTGGCCAATCATCTGAAACCGTCCGCTACAAAACTTGGTTTAAAGTGCAACTGGACGTTGTAACACAACAACGATCCAAAGCGCACATCAAAATCTACTTCTGAATTGTTAAAGAAGAATAAAATTAAGGTTCTGGAATGGCTTAGTGTGGCAAAGTGGTTGAGTGGATACAGGTGCAGGAATGATGCAGTGCGTAATGAAGCAGACGGAGAGGTTTATAATTCAGTTTGGAAAGGGTTTTATTGTTTTGTATCCAGGTCTGGTGACCAAATAATAATCCACAACAATGTGTACTGCACGGAGTAAATAACAATGGGGTTACAGTCCCAAATAATAAACACAAATATCCGCCCACAATATACTAACACCGTCACCAGTCCTGGGTGCGTGCAGTATTGCTCATGGTTGGTGATACAGGTTTATCAGTGACAGTAGTGCAGTGACAGTAGTGCAGTGCTGTTCCAGGCTTTGTGCTGGCCCTTGGCGACAGCTCCGGAATGTGTTAGCCGTCTAATAATAACAAACAAACAATTATAGACAAACAAACAAAACACTCACGATACGTATATTCACTGGGGGTCTCACGGATCCTTTCAGGTTCAGCAACACAAACCAGATCAAAGGAACAGATTACGTCTCACGGTCCCCTTTTATGCCGTTACACATGACCCCTTGGTAAACGAGTGCAGCCGCCCCTCCAATCTGCGACTGCCACGTCGTTTCCCTTCCGGGTCAATGAGTTAATGCAACGCAGTTCCACCCCCTTTCTAGCTGGCCGACTTCCCTTGAACCCTGGGAAAGAACTGTCAGGCCAACCTGTCCTACTCTGTGCCCGCTGCTTAGCGCCCTCACAGGTCAGGAGGGAGATTTACTACCAAGAATCATTGTATTTCTGTCACACCTAGTCCAAGTCCCGATCTAAATCAGATTGAGAATCTTTGGTATGAGTTGAAGAAGGCTCTGCACAAGAGAAGTCCTTGGAATTTGAATGAACTGGAACAATTTTGCATTGAAGAATGGTCAAAAATCATTAAAGAATCATGCCAAAAGCTCATTGACAAATATCCTAATCATTTAAAAGAGGTTATTATTGCTAACGGTGCCTCAACTAGCTGTTAATTTCATTTTCCTTGTCAGGGTATGAATACTTTTGAATGAGCATTGTTTGAGTTTTTTTTTTGAAAAAAATAAAGTATATAAATGATGGACATTGATGAAAAGTTTTTGGTTTTTTAATCACTCAATCATTAATCCTTGACCATAACACGCTTGAATGACTATGACTGAAGCATTATGCACTTAATCACCTAATTAGTGAGACAGTTGATCGGACACTGGATATGGAGTGATTTCAGCTGTTGGATTGCAAGCTTGAATAAAAGCAATGAAGAAAATCACAGAAAAAAAAACCAATATACCACATCTGTCAAGAGAGCAGTGCCTTCGTGCAATCGACATGTTGGAGGCTGGACTAGGGCAACGTACTGTGGCTCACCGTCTTGGGTGCTCACAGCCAGACATTTGAAACCTGACAAGACGGTATAACCAGACACACTGTCAATGACGGGCCATGAACTGGGAGACCAAGAGTCACAACACCTGCCCAAGATCGACAGATCATTTTGCAGCATCTTCGTGATGTCAATTGTTAATCAGCACAATAAAAAGTCACTGCACCTGCTTAAACAGAATTTGTCATTTTTTCGATTACATCTAGTGAATTTTATCGAAATATAAGTGATAAGTTTCTTTTTATGCTCAAATATAAGTGATAAGTTTCTTTTGATGCTCAAATATAAGTGATACGTTTCTTTTGATTCTCAAATATAAGTGACACATTTCTTTTGATGCTCAAATATAAGTGCTAAGTGCTATATATATATATATATATATATATATATATATATATATATATATATATATATATATTTATATATATACTGTATATACACAATACAACATCTAATTTCTGCAGTGACATGTTTAAAAAAATCTATATTATACTTTAACATTAAGATTGTGTGTATATATATATATATATATATATATATATATATATATATATATATATATATTTATATATATAGTATTTTCTAATTACTAAGCTTCAGTACCTATTGATGTTAACTGAAAATAATGTGATGGATGTGTCTGCTTTTTGTCACAGGTTTCAGTAAAACTACACCCTGATTAGTAAACAAAGCAGCCCATACACAAGGGTATGTTATTCTGTATTTTAAAATGAATGAATAGGACTAAAAGTTACAAAAAGCTTTAAGCGGGTCATTAAAAAAAAAAATAAACACAGATAAATTTGTTGGCTCAGAAGGCACACAGGGAAAACTGCTGTTGAATTAATTAAATAAAATAAAATGAAAACTAAAAATGCTATGTAATAATAGTAGGGAATCAAATTCCAGACACTTCCCAGTCCCAGGAGTTTATTAGCCTAATAATTAGCAGCGTACATGCGTAGGCTAAACAATCACTCGACAAAGGAGTTCTGCAACGAATTAGTCATAGTGAAAAAACACATAAAGCATTGCAAGTAAAGATAACACAGTCGTGTACGCTCCAGCTCCAGCGCAGAACGAGTGAGTGATTTCACTGTCTAACGTAGGGCCTGCCTGCTCAACTCAGTAATACTGTTATTTAAAAACATAAACTTAGATAAAACACACTGAACTGATTAAACTACAAACACTGAACATTTAAACTCCAGAAAGTAAACAAACCTAGTAAATACTACACATTTTTAAAAGAAGCAACATTATACATCAATGAATTTTTTTATTTTTTTTTTTACCCTACAGACTACAGAACCACCGCCCTGCTATTTAAATATGTAATTTAGTCATGTGCGCTCAAAGCTCACTCGCTGTCAGCAGCCGGTTGGGTGTTTATAGTTAACCTCGCCCAACAGAAAGGAAACGTACACCAGTATGGATGGCTGTGGTTTTATTTGAAAGGAGATTCAACATTGTTAATTTGATTGCTAAGTCACAATGTACTGCAATGTGGTAAAAAAAAATAAAAATAAATCATTTTTTTTCTTGTGTACCCCTGAGGAGTGCACGAGTTCCCCCAGTTTGAAAACCACTGATCTATAGTATACATGTGTATATATTTAACAATCTATTAAAACATATTTCTTAGTATATCTTTCAGCATATAAAGTACACATATAAATATATGTAAAAATAGTGTATGTATATATATATAACCTTATATTTCATAATATATTTTTCCAAACTAAAATATACGATAACGACAATAATTTGTATATGGCAAAATATATTAAATACATTACAACACAAACTTTTTTTTTACCTAGTGGTGGAAGCGAACACAATTGGTCCTGTGTAGGACAGGGCTGGTAATGTTACATATTTTTTCTTTTTATAATGTTGAAATGTTCAGTATTGACTGACCAGTAACACCCATTATTTTTGCCTCTGCCATTGTGATAACCTGAAACACACCCGCCAGCTAATTTCATAATACTTAGCAATTTAAGCTTTTTGACCATGTTGTTTTGATTTAGTTTTATTAACTTTTGTTTGTCTGTTACTTTATTATTATTATTATTATTATTATTATTATTATTATTATTATTATTATTATTAGTTTATTAACATACACTTGCCTATTGTTTTTCTTTTACTTATTCAGTTCATTTCATATGTTGATGCACGTGCATCATGACAAGTAATACATATGTATTTATTTATTTATTGATTCATATTAGGTCTGGTGGATAACTCCGTCTTAGAGAACACTTTGGCAATAAAAACACTTTGCTTGCTTCCCGAGGGGTGTTCTCTTACTGTGGGTGTTGTAGAGTGATTGAAAACGTGACATTTTGTGTTTGAATTGAAAGTGATGGTCTTGAGGAGTCAAATGGGTCAAGGTTCAAGTATATTTTCCTCTAGAGAAATTATCACTTTTTGACGTCACTACTGTGGTATTATGCCTTTTTTTCTAACTGGCTCAGGGTGCAAATATAGCCTTCATCCATGTATTTTTATATATATATATATATATATATATATATATATATATATATATATATATATATATATATATATATATATATATATATCTCAGAAGATTGATAAGATGGTTGAATAGAGGTATGCTGACTAGAGAATGATTTAGCATGCAGGCAGGCAAGGAGGGAGGGAAGCTCACACTGCAGACAAACTACAAGCGAAAGCAAGCTGGCCGGAGACAGATTCTTCAGATTGAAGGAACTGATGTAAAGTGTAATTCAGCAAGTTCATTCCTGTGAAATGTATTGTCGTGAGACAGAAGGCAAGGCTGATTTACTGTAATGAATATTCATCCCCCTGAACGTTGATTTCCAAAGAGCATTTCATTTCAAATAAAATGAGGCTCTCTGTGCCTGCAAGGCCTTAAAAAAGGGTTTCATAAATACTGTTGGGTTTCTATTACAATACCAGTGTAGTACCCTAGTAGCTGACCACAGCATTACCTGTAATGGCAGCACGGTGGAACTAAAACAGCAGAAAACAGATACTCACATGGTTCTGTGGTGCTGCAATGGATTAACAGTGCATATTAGTTTATAGTCATGGGGATAATTATTGGTCAAATATTCAAATATATACACACAAAAATCTCTCCCAGTGGACAGCCACAATGAAGGGGAAAAAAAAGACAGCAACTCCCATTAAAATCAAGTCCATATCCACACAGTTCTCAATAAAACCAATAGTCTTTATTTCATATCTTTAAAACTTCACAGCAAACATAGCTAACATGTTGCGACCCATAGGTCTTCTTCAGTGCATAGACATATATACTTATGCACAATGAAAACGCAACACTCAGGTCTAATTGATTTAATCAAATATTTTAAATATAGATCTCAAACAAAATCACAGAGAATGTGAACAAAAATACAGATCAAAGAATCATGATAAGTTTTCAGTGTGAAACGTGACACGCTGTCAGAATGAAAACATTATAAAGTTAGTATCGGGTATGACCTTCCTGAGCATTAACACAATCCTGGCAGCGTTGACGCATAGACCTGATCAGCCTCTGGAAAGACTGCTGTGGGATGTTCCACCACTCTTCCTGTGCAACTGCAGCCAGCTGGTGAAGGTTGGCTGGTTGCAGTTGTCTCCTGTGGATGGCACTGGCGATGTTCTATTGGACTTAGGTGAGGTGAAAAAGTTGTGTAAATTGTAATCCTAGCACTGTAATCTTGCATTGTCCTGCTGGAAAATCGACACTTCTGGTTCGGTTTGCAGGAACGGAAAAACTGTTGCATGATTGACTTCAGCAATGTATCACTGAGCATTAAGGTTGCCCTCTATCTGCACCAAAGGCATTCTTGTGTTAAAGGAGATTCCTCCCCATTATCATCACACTTCCACCGCCCCAGCAGTTGTCTTGAACAACGCAACAGTCAGCATAACGCTCACCACTACATGGTGGGCTGGTGTGGTGACCCTCTGCCTTCCAGGTCGTGGCCTGTCCCTCACAGAGCTGGTTTCCTGGTTTCTCTGAACTAGTCTGCTTATTTGTTGAAGCAGAACATCTCATTCTCTCGGCAACTTCTCTCACAGACAGGCCGCCTTCAATCATGATAGCAACCAGGCGATCTTCATTACTCAAACGGGGCATAGTCGCATCTTTCACTGTTCTTGCGTTAATTAAAATGATGTCTTTTCGAATGCCTATTTATACAGATTCTTAATCAACTCATTTTGGCAATTTTAACTCAACTCAAACACTGAGAACCTGGCGTTATTATGAAATCACACGACTTGAGCTCAGTATTTTGTTATGCCAAGGAACAATAGTACTCAAACAATCAACAAACCTATCTGCTCACTATTTAAAATGTAAATAACATCATGTATCTGCCCAATGAGCTATTGATGTAAAACTTAGACTGTTGCGTAATGACGTGTTGTGTACAGAAACATAGAAGGCTCGTGCAGACAAACCGTCAGTTTGAGACAACAAGGCAGTTCTATCTTTGGAGTAGGGGGGAGTTTGCGTAGCAGCTACAGGAATATAGAATGGTAATGTACACCTCTTCATGGTGACCCCCCCCCCCCCAAAAAAAAAAAAAATAATAAATAATACACCTGGACAGTTGTATTGCATTTACCGCTGTATCTTGTATAAAGGGTTTCGCAGCCTTGCAAACAATAACAAACTTATGCACAAACGTGAGAATCCACTGCACGACTGTGAGAGTTTCACGGGTAAACCTTGAGACTTGAAATCTATGCGTTTGTTTAAAAGTGTTGGTATGTTTTGTAAATCAGGTAAACAGCTTAGCTGTCCTGCATGTTAGTCAGGGACCTGCAAAAGAGTTTAGTTAGCACTCCAAAGTGGAGCTTAGTTGTTATTTTGTTTTGTTTTTTTATTTATTTATGTAATAAAAGTGTAAGTCTCTGGGTCACATTTTTATATGGGGCACAAACCCAAAGGCCCACAAAAAAAGAAAATGGTATTAACAAGGGTTTTTGTGAATCACAAATGCAATGCTGTGTTTCAGATAAACTGTTTTATTCACTTCAGTGTGTTTGTTAAGCCCTAATAGTTATGCAGCAGCAAGTGAAAATGCAATTTAAAACAGTCATTTTCTACTGCTTGAGTGAGGGGTGTATTTTCCTTGAATGTAGGAGTTCAGGGCCATGCTAGGACTCCAACTGCGCTGAACATTGTAATTTCATTTCAGAGGACAAGCACCATGTATTGTGTGGTTTCAAAAGGGAAAAACACTACACTATAACTCCTGCTTAGATGTTGTGCTATTCACAAAAGAGATGAAGATGATTACCTCATAGGTGTTTTGAAATATATATTTTGTAGTGCAACTTGCAACTTACTCCATTCATGGTTATCTTTATCAATCTATAAAGCTTTGCAATGAATAAAAACCTGAGTTCAGGAAGTCAACTTGTAAAAAGGCTGCAAAACACTATGTTAATGCAGCAGTTTTCAACCCTCCCCATTCCCCCCGCCAACCCCACACAAGCAGCCATAGGAACCAGACAACACAAGCAACCGCAGACTGCCGTCATCAGGTAAGACATAGGACATACCACTCTTTCTAGATGACACAAGAGACATCCATCATCATGGTCCACCGGTGCTGTAGCAATGGATATACAAACATACACACCCACTTCAGGCTGCAGAACTGCATAAACTTTACAAAAATAGAACTATATTTGCATGCACTTTTGATCTCAATGCAATTATAAAAGTAATTGACATGTCTCTATGCACTATTACTGTTTTCTAGCATTTCAGAGTATTCAAATAACCATATAGGCTGGCTGGTAGGGAGCCTCCTGCGGGGCTTAAGCCTCATTATACCAGACATACTGCTGTCTTGGTGGCTGCTTCCAGGGACATTCCTATCCAGAAAATCTGCAGGGCTGCTACCTGGAAGTCAGCACACACCTATACCCATCACCTTTACCTCTTCTCCCAGAGAACTGCTAGGAGTCTGCTATAGTGTACCTTATCCACGTCCCTAGAAATAAGATTTACTCACATGAAACTAGTTCTAGGAGTGATATATGGTGCACATTAAACAACCCTGCTGACCTCCCCTGGCAAGTGACACACCGATTCTTGCTTCTAGCGTATTAGATCTGACCACACATGGTAGTGCCAAGGAGGATACCTCCTGGGTGGTACATTCTCCATTTGGTGTCAGGGCACGGTGGTGAGCATCAAGGATTACTTCTGGTCTCTCTCCCAGTCGGGCCTACGGTTGACGACCCTCAAAGTGCACTTGTCAGCCATGGGCTGGTATGCAGACGTGGCGCAGGAGATGGGGAGGCATTGACCACTTGTCTCTGTCTATTGAGCCACCACCACCTTAGGACTTCTTGTTGGTGTTTTGCAATGTTCACAGGCAAGCCATTTGAACCTATGCACATGTGTTATCTCACCCACCTATCGTGGAAGACTGCTTTCTTGATGGCTATTACTGCCACCAGAAGGATCAGTGAGCTCCAGGCACTCGATGGAGTCTCCCTATATAGTTTGTGCAAAAACAATATCAGCAGGAGTAGCTCAGGTGATCACAAGTACAGTCTAAACAGGCGATTTTTGAGGAAATGGCAGTAAGAGTTGGAGCAGTCCTAATGTTCTCCAGTAGCTGATTCCACCACGTCGGGGCTAGATAAGAGAAGGAGCAGGTAGGGTTGTCCTCCCCCCCAACCCTGCTTTTATATTTGCATGGAATGATAGCATGGTTATTTGAATACTTTGAAATGCTAGAATACTGTAATAGTACATTGAGCCATGTACTTTCATACTTGCATTGAGATCAAAAGTGCATGCAAATATAGTTCAATTTTTGTAAAGTTAATGTAGTTCTGCAGCCTGAAGTGGGTGTGTATCCAAAATATCTGAGTTGGCCAGAATTCACAATTTTTCATATCCAAGGGTTCCCAAGCTTCATTATCATCTCAATCATCCCCCCCCACCCCCAGAAATGAGGTTGGTTCTATTGAAGGGCCAGTTACTTTAGCTGCATAGGCCTTACATTCAAAATGAACCAATACCTTATACAAGAGAGAAAGGGTTTGTGGGTCATTTATGACACCATAGTTGATCAAAGAATATTGGTGTTCATGTGTAATATGTTATAGATTACATGTGCTGTTTACAAGACTCTTAAATTAAAGGGAAATTTAAATATAGGCTGTAACAGGGCGAGGAGTCCTGTACAAGTATTTATTTATTTATAGAACGGGGTACCCCTCTGCCCCTGTGCAATTTATTATTTTGTATTTGTTTTGTGGTACTATTATTATTATTGCTATTTTTGTTATTTATTTATAAATATGACGGCAGAGCCGTGTTTTGTTATTATTTTGTATTGTTTAGCAGCGTGGATGGGAAGCCCCATCTGCATTAAAAACTTGTGCAGAAGGTGACCATCTCCCGACTTAATGAATTGTTTAATTGTTGCTAATCGGGAGATGGTTACCTGTATATAAGCCTGCAGTTCTCCGTGCTCTGGGTGGGTGTTCGAGAGGAGGAACAGAGTGAATGAGAGGAGAAAGAAACAGTGATTAGAAATAAGAAGGA
Organism: Acipenser ruthenus; assembly: GCF_902713425.1. Lineage (NCBI taxonomy): Eukaryota > Metazoa > Chordata > Actinopteri > Acipenseriformes > Acipenseridae > Acipenser > Acipenser ruthenus. Next base: position 39,436,252 of record NC_081195.1, read on the forward strand.
TCAGAGAAGGCTACTGCCCAGCCTGACCGAGGGTCTGTTTTGTTGTGTTTTGTGTTGGTGATTTGTTTTTTGTTTATCTTTTTTATTTTGCTCTGTGAGCAGTGGTTTATGTTCAAACCTTTTATTTATTTTTGTGTTATAAACAAACGGCACTGCAGCGTCTTTTTGCCCTGCAGTACTGCCTGTGTTTTTCTTTCTGCTGCTGGCCTGACGTCACCACTTAGCCATCCCTGTCACATAGGCCTGTACACTTTTTACAAATTAATATATGTCACATACAGATAGCTGTACTTAGTTGAGCACAATAATAAATACTTTCTGATTTAAATATACTATGTGATAATTTGGGATAATCAGTCCATTTAAAACAGTAGGTAATCATTATACATTTTTTATAACTAGTTGAATAAACACCTACTGAATAAGACCATTTTGCTACCTACTTTCCAGGCAGGTAGCAAATCCTCACTACTTCCTTAAAAAGTTAACTTCTAGCTAGGGATTCTAATCCCGGACACTGCTTGATTTCGGGATCGATTTTTTTTTTTAATCCCAGGATCCCGGGATCAAGGGAGCCCAGTTTTTAATGTAATAATGATAATAAAAACAATAATAATAACACTAAAAACAATAACAATACTGTTAGCTTATGTGTTTATTTAAGTATACCACACTGAACATTGAACGGACTGACCTACTAACCACACTGAACATTATTGTGACTCGAGAAATTAACTGTAGCTACTGCTATCAAGTTAGTGGATACATTGTTCTGTGAATAGAATATAACTTCCTGTTTTGGAGCGTGCAAGAAATGTATTTTGTTTTGTTGAAATGTGTAATTCAAAGGAGTTGCCTAATAAATGCAGAGAATTTGATCATTGCCCCATTTCTGAGTTTATTTGAATATAGAATATAATATAAAAGAGGTTGATAACATATTGTCAGATTTGTAGATTACGTCTAAACTAAATTAACACGGTAAAACGGATTTGATAAATTAGTTATTGGAATTTTGGATTCTGTTCTGAATGGGAAGTTGAATTAATTCCTGTGCATTTTGATATGAAATATGATTGATTAAAATGAGAAACGAGTATTGAAAATACCAATGCAAAGTACACCACTTTGTGATTAACCATAATTAATAATAGTATCTTAGTGTCACAGACGGTTCTGGCACGTCCCTTTTGTGCTGTAAGTCATTAGATCCTTTTGCATGGAAGGCCTCGGTTGCAAGGGTGTGCGGTTCTTTGATTTACCCAGATTCAGTTAAAATGTGTTTGCCCACTGACGATGGGAATGAGAATGCAGAGATGGGAGCCCAGCTAACAAGATTTAAGTTTTTGCAGGTATCAGGCTTTTAAAGACTGTCACCCACACCTGTGAGCAGAAACTGACCCAAGACTGTCACAGCTACTGAAAGCAGGCTGATCTTTGGGAACCAAATTGAACAAAGAGTATAAAACCAGTAGAAAATATTATTAGCAGATCTGTGTAAGTCCTGTGTGGAGAAGTTCATTGCACTGAAGGTCAGACTGACCTGCTGAAAGTTCCAAACCTCCCTTATCAGGCAAAAGCATATTTTTTAATTAGACTCAGAGTCTCAAAACATTCTGATCCAGCGAGAACAGAATGGCAGAAACTATGAAGCACACTTAATATGCTAGAAGCAATCGAACTATGTTCGACTATCGTAAGAAAAAACTAAAGTATTTAAATAAATAAGAAACCTAATATAATAACATTAAGTAAATGTATGAGCAGCCCTGTTTTAATATTCAAGGTTGCATTTGCTGCTAAGCAGGTGCCTAATTAAAAACTAGCCTCTTGCCTTCTGTGTATAGCAATGAAGTAAAATAGAATTGCAGTTTATAAGAGATTGCTATATTGACATATCTGAATTAGAACTACATGTTATAAAATAATTTAAAGTACAAACTGTAACTCTAACAGTAAACATGCTGAAGGAGTACAACTAATGTTGTAACCTCGTCCTTGCCTGCTTGTGGTACAGGCAGTGTTGAAGATGACTCACTGGTGTTGGCCGATGAAGCGAGGATTTTTTCTGAGTGATTTAAAAGCCAAGATCCTCTCTATAATGAATGATCTAGTTAATATTAACAAAGGAAATACCTTTCGGATAACAGCAGATAGGAGTTTATATTACAATAATCATGTTCTACATATAACAGAAATGAATTAGAACCTGGCAGGAAGAGATGGGAATGGAAAGTGTAGGACGTGTTAATACGTTAAGTTAGATATTGGTTTGAAATAATGAGTATTGGAAAATACTTACGATAGTGTTTCATATTAATCAACCCTAAAATTGGCAAAAAGCAGAGGTTGTCTTAAAACATGCTTTAACTGGATTTTGTATGAACAGTAAAGAAGGTCAGACTTAGTTCAGTCACTATAACACTATGGCATTCTAATATATTAATGATAGCCTGTATTTATATACAAATAACTGGACCGTCCATTAAAAGCTTAAAAGATTTATCAATGGAGTAAAATAATATTACAATTTCTAGAAGCAACTGTTATACTGAAGTAACTTAATTAGAAATACATCTTATAATGCCACTTAAGGTTAAACTGTTGAAAGAACATATTCAAAGTTTATTATAACAGAAGCATGGCATCGACAATATTGTAAACATATTGTTAAGACACATTTGTGATAATATTCATTTAATTTAATTAATGTAAGAATTAGTTCAGTTTCTCCAACTAAACAAAAAGTATTTTAGACATTACAATATCAATTAAACTAAAGCATCTAAATGTTTAGCTTATATAAAGGTTTTACTGCAGTAATAAAAAGTGATATTTATTTACAGGAAAACTGTAGAGTTTAAAAGTGAAATAATTAAATGTTTGTCTCAGACACGCAGTATAATTCTGGAAGGGCATTAGACCTTCAAAAGATAAGGCTTAGTCTTTGGCACCTCAAAGCAGGATTCGGTGTTGGCTCTTAAAAGTGGGATTTGCAAACCTTGAATAATAACCAACGGAAGGTACTTTAGAAAGACAGGAGTACGTACCTCATTATATTTAGAAAATAATGAGAGCTTAGTTATACAAAGTAGGATGTCAATTTTTTCTTATTATCTGAAAAGATAACGGTCCAGGCGTCTCTTGAATCGGCCAAAAAATGACTTCATGCGGTGAATTTGTTAAAGTGCTTACAGTGGAGTTTCATATTAATTAAAACACGAGGCTTGGCAAGTAGACAAGGTGTGTGGAAACCTGCTGGTGCAGGCAACTTTTAGAAACAGAGAGAGAGGTCAGGCTTGGTCCAAGCATGGTACAAGTTAATATAAGGCTATTATATTTAACATGTTTCATTATAGGTTGAATTTAAATGAAAATAACTGGACTTGCCACTGTATGCTTAGTGGTCTTATTCAAAGGCTTATGATAAACCCTTACACTCTTTGTAAAATACTTTGTTAACACATATGAAGTTAAACTGACCCATTGGCAACACACTGAAAAGGTAACATAATATGCGGCTAAGAAGGACATATATTTTTTTTTGACCCAGGTTAATATAATTAAATAGATCTGGTGTTACATATTAACAACATCGCTCATATATACATATATACAGTACTGGCAATCCAACAGTATCAGAAAAGCCTGTAAAGAGTCTTGGGAGGTGGTACAGTGGTGATTTAAAAACAGTCTGAGTGGGAAAGGTGAGACAGCAGGCAGTGTAAGAGCTGAAGAGGATCGACAGTAGTGCACTACCGGGCAAGCTTAAAGTCTGGTTCTTTCAGTTTGGTCTTCTTCCAAGGTTGCTGTGTATAAGGTTTCCCTGTCAACAGTAAAGAAACTAGAAGCCATGATTAGTTCATACATTAGGAAATGGCTGGCAGTTCCATGATGCCTTAGCAGGGTAGCACTCTACGGTAAAGGGAAACTGCAGCTGCCAGTCTCAGCTCTAACTGAGGAATTCAAGTGTGCGAAAGTTTGGCTGGAAATGACACTGATGGAATCGTGTGATGAGTGTGTGAGGGAGGGAGCACCTGTAGTGATAACTGGGAGAAAGTGGGCAGCAAAGGATGTGGTGGAAGATGCAGGTGTCTGAGGCGAAGCAGGGAGAATGCATGAGATGGGAGAATTGTGGAACAGCATAAGATTGCTGGTGAGACCTGTGGACAATGGAACAGATGAGGATCAGCTTCCTAGTTAGGTCCACATATGATGTTCTTCCATCACTGCAGAACCTGAATGTGTGGGTTGGAGAACCCTAAATGTCCTTGTGTTCATCACAGGCTACCCTGAAACACATTCTTACAGGATGTAAGATGGCTCTGAGCCAGGGTCACTTCACTTGGCATCATGACCAGGTGCTGCGATGCTTAGCATTAGCACTGGAAGAACGGTGTAATAAGATCAACAGCTTGCCACCAATATCAGCAATAGGTGGCACACAGAGAGCAACAGTTAACAGCAGGGGTGGAGAGTCCAGGTGGGTTGACGGGGATTTGTTACACACTCCATGGCCTAGTTTTTTAGAGATATTGGATTCAATGGACAGGAATTGCGATGTGTACTGAAGGCTCCATCTGAGGCAGAGAGATGTAGCAAATGGCTCTGGTTGAGGAGGAAAGAGCCAATTGGCAACCACAAAGAGAGGTGACGGATTAAATTAATATCAATGAAAAGGAATGGATGGCTAAGGTAAGTAAACTGGGCTGGGTTGGTTGGGGGATGGAGGGCAGTGGTGCTGGGATGCCAGTATCACTGTCGAGCCTTCTTGAGGTGACATGGGCTAGTCGACGAATCACCTAAGACAGGAGGTGCCTCACCTAGCCCATTCCAGACGGTCACCATGCTGAGGTGATAGGGAGGCCATATTTTGGTTGATCCCTGGAGCCAGCATTACGCTTCAGCCATCAACACCAGGCCAATAGAAATCCACATTACCTGGAGGAAAAGTGCTGAAGGCCCATATAGTACATCAAACCTGCATCTTGGTTGGTTCCCACCACTATTATCTAATTTTATCTTGGCGAAACCCGAGTCCAATACTAACATGAAATAAATAACAGCTAATCTCATGTAATAAAGATCAAATCAAATTAACACAGGATTTTTGCAAACCATTCCAGAATGGTTCTTGTATTGAATTTGTTGAAGATAAGATACTTTTTTTTTGCAGTCAACAAATTGTTATTTAAACATTTTCTCAAACATACATTATGTGTGTTTAGCTTTGGGAAAGATCTCTATTTATGACATCTAGAAAGATAACCCTACAAAAGAGGTTAGTTAGCTTTTTATAAAGCAATGTGTTCTATAGTTAATTTTACGCTATACAGGTCTTTATAATACATCATTTTTTACACAATATTCATTCAAATTAAACAAAGATAATTATAATTAAATAAATACAATTACAAATAAATACAAAATTGTAGGGTTGGACGATAATGACATTTTCAGCTATCGATTATTGTCTGTAAAATACCAGACAATCGTAATCATTGGCCGGAAAAAAAAATATATATTCTTGTAATTGATGTAGTTTTCCTATAAAATAATACCTATATTTTTTCTTATTTAACCATTTATGTTAATTTGAGAATGTTTACTTTCATAAAAAAAAATACCACCAAATGTATTAATATAACAAAACAAAATGTTACCTGCAAGTTTGTTTTCTTTACTTGTGTGGCGAATCTAGCATTAAGAGAATCAAAGTAGGTTTTAAAAAAAAAAAATAATAACACTATGTAACACAATTTTTGTTCCTGGGTAGTAAGTGTTATTTCCTAATTGCTTATGCCTCAAAAGTATAGAAAATGGCTATTATTCCCCACAAACTTTGCTTTTGTGACCAGGTGTGGCAGGACAAAGTTGTCCTGCCCCTTTAATGGAAGGGGTCACGTGATGGGCGACCATTCTGGCTCTGGAGTGGAGCTACAGAACAGAGCTGGAATGGCTGCCAATTAAACACATGATCCCAATCACCAAATTGGGGGATTATATTATTAATTGTTTAATTGGCCCAGCTGGCCCATATAAAGCTGGCAATGCTGCAGCACGGGGGAGAGGGAGGAGAACAAAGGAGAAACAATGAAGAAACAATGAAGAAACAATGAAGAAACAATGAAGAGCTGGGGCCTGTGTTTTGCTGGTTTTCATAACTGTGAGTTTTGTATATTTAGTTTAAGATATTTCTGTTGTGTTTAAATCTTTGTTTTGGCCATTGTGCCCTTTATTTTGCCGTGTGGCATTTCTTTGTTTTATTTATGTTTTGGTTTATTAAAAATAAACCCCCATTTCTAAAATACTCTGCCTCTGAGTCTTGAACGCCAGTATCCTCTACCATCCTGTCACACCAGGACAGTGATATTTTGAAATGTACCTATTTCCAATGAGAAAACGGGCGAATTTGTGTCTTTTCGTTCACATAAAGTCAGAAAAAAACAACATATGAACCCAAATTAACATGTATTTATACTAAAGTAATACAAAAATGACTACAGAAGATTTAGAAGTGAGTAGTTTTTCGAGATTTACGATTATACTGTAAATCACTTTCACGAATCAGCCCCCAAATGTAGTCTCCCATCATGTTCTCGTTATACTGTCCTTGGTAGCGGCGTTCAAAGTCCAGTATATCCTGGTGGAAGCGCTCGCCTTGCTCCTCCGAGTACGCTCCCATGTTCTCCTTGAATTTATCAAGATGAGCATCAAGGATATGGACTTTGAGGGACATCCTACAGCCCATTGTGCCGTAGTTCTTCACCAGAGTCTCAACCAGCTCCACATAGTTTTCGGCCTTGTGATTGCCCAGGAAGCCCCGAACCACTGCGACAAAGCTGTTCCAAGCCGCTTTCTCCTTACTAGTGAGCTTCTTGGGGAATTCATTGCACTCCAGGATCTTCTTTATCTGTGGTCCGACGAAGACACCGGCTTTGACCTTTGCCTCAGACAGCTTAGGGAAGAAGTCTTGAAGGTACTTGAAGGCTGCCGACTCCTTATCTAGAGCTCTGACAAATTGTTTCATAAGGCCCAATTTGATGTGCAGTGGTGGCATCAGCACCTTCTGGGGGTCCACCAGTGGCTCCCACTTGACGTTGTTCCTCCCCACAGAGAACTCGGTAAGCTTGGAAGGGTCCACCATGCAGAAGTAGCAGTTGCTTGAGTGGTCAGTGGGTTCCCGCCAAATTCTTGGGATAGCGAACTTCATGGCTCTCTTTTCCCCTCTGTACCTTCCTACAAAAATACATTTATTTCACCCATGACTAATGTGTAAGAGATTCTCGCAACATTTTTCATATATGATATATTTTTTCAATAACATTGAAAATTGTAAAACATTTTAAAATTAAAAACTTTTACAATTTTAAAAATTTTAACAAATTTTAGAACATAAAATTCTGAGCAACAATTGTCCATCTTACCTTCCAGAGTGTTTTTTGCAGTGCTCGCAGGTGAAATGAGGTGCCCAGGGTTTGTCTTGATCCCCGACAGGCATGCCGAAATATGCCTTGTAGGCCTCACACATCTTAGCAGATGCTTCCACGGAGTACTTTTTCGCTCTTGTCTTGATAAATACTGCCGCAGACATAGCAAAATGCGTCTGCTGGATACTTACAGCCTCTTGATGCCATCTCAGAAAAATGCAGATATGTATCCACTTAGGCAGCTCGAACTAAACTGAACTGGTGGGCTTAAGGCCCCTGTATTTATACTACTATTTATATTACTGGAAAATTCTAGAAAGTTCTAGAAGTTACTCCAAGTTTACTCAGCACTGAATCTATCTGGAATGTTCTGGAAAATAGGTAAATTTCAAAATATCACTGTCCTGGTCACAAAAGCAAAGTTTGTGGGGAATAATAGCCATTTTCTATACTTTTGAAGCATAAGCAATTAGGAAATAACACTTACTACCCAGGAACCAAAAAAAATAAAAATTTGTTACACGGTGTAATAATCTCTGTATATATAGTTATTATTATTATTATTATTATTATTATTATTATTATTATTATTATTTATTTCTTAGCAGACACCCTTATCCAGGGCGACTTACAATTGTAAGCAAATACATTTCAAGTGTTACAATACAAGTAATACAATAAGAGCAAGAAATACAATAACTTTTGTTCAAGCAAAGTACAAGTGTGACAAACCACAATTCAATAATACAGCAGATAATAGTGATAGTTACATCACGATATGATTAAATAGTGATAGTTACATCAGGATGTGATTAAATACAAAGTACTACAGGTTAAACACTTGGCAGATTACAGTATTCTGAAGTACAGGATTAAATGCAGTAAAATAGGGGGCAGATAAGAGCAAAATAAAGCACATTTACATGAAGGGTGATAGTGTCCCGGGATACAAACAGAGGAGTTCTACAGGTGCTGTTTGAAGAGGTGAGTCTTAAGGAGGTGCCGGAATGTGGTCAGGGAAATAAACAGGTGCTCAGCAACCTTGTATATATACAAGGGTGCTGAGCACCTGTTTATTTTTCTCCATATGGTACATAGGCTGCAGTATAGTACTCTACTGTAGTTAAAAAAAAAATCCTGTGTCAAAATGTTTAATAGTCAAAAGTTTCACTTTTCTACAGTAATTTTACAGTGAGCTAGCATTTATTTTATATTTTACAAACATTTGTTTTATTATGTTAGAAAACCAGTCATGCTTTGCCAGTGAACAACTTATTATCAAAATGAAACCATGGCGTAAAGTTAAAAGTCTTGTTTAAAATCAATACTTAACTTCCCAGTGTACACAGTGCTCACACAGATCATGTTTCGCACAGACAGTTCAGTGCCACTTACTGCTCAATGCAGAGCCGCTTCCTGCTTCATTGGTCACGGATGATAATTATGATTATCGCTAATTTTTCAACGCGATAAAATTATCGCTCCAAAAAAAAAAAAATTTGATTATAGATATTAGCGATTATTGTTCTAACCCTACAATATTGGCACCCCATGTGAAGGGAGGCAACCTCTGCTCTCAAGTTCCTGGGAGTAAAGAGGCAATTAGCTTTGTTGTGGGACAGGAGGACCATGTCAGAGAAGAGGGATGAACTTAGAACAGAGAATACAAGTCAGGGAAACCATCTCAAAACAAATCCATCAGTAATAAAAGGAACAGTCAATTTACACCAAAACGGTTTGCTACAGATGCCAGGGGTTATTCATTTTCATTATGCAGAGCTTCTTAAATGTGGAAAGCTTTGAATGTAAACAGAGATGGTCCTAACACTCTGCTCGTAGCAGCTCTAGTGTATTTCCATTTGCATCATTGTTGATTGTTATTTAGATAATAGGACCATAAACCAATGGAAATACTCTCTAAACCTTTTCAGCCCTGCTTCCTAATCCACAGAGGTCAGTATAGATCATTAGCAAATTACACATATCCACATCATGGGCAATGTAGTTCAGCACTGGACAGCTCCCTTGGGCCGACAGGCTGAAATGGAAAAGCATGTTGCACATCTTATCACTTTGGACAAGTCCCTGAGTGCAGATGGGGCTCAAAACGGACTGGATTGTAATGTTAACATGTTATCACGTATATGCTGTATAATAAACCACAAGCCTATAAACATTACACATGCCTTGTTGAATGCTTACAGCCATCTTGTATAGCTGTAAATACAAACAGTGCACATTCTGAAATATCTGTCACATCTGTACAAGATTATCAGTTTATCGATTACAGCCTAGTTTAATTCTAAAGGTTTGTATGAAGCTCCAGCTTGGGTTAGAAGCCAGCCAGCATCTTGTTTTTGGATTCAGTGTCTGGAGAAAACTGTGATTGGTCTAGCTATGTTTTTTTTTTTAAATGATATTAAAAATGAGTTATCATTGTTTATGGAAGCATTGCATTTCTTTAGTGAAAACATGAAATCTGGCAAACCTTGCCTGTAACATTTGAGTACAAAAAGAATTGAACTGTCTAAAAGTTTTTGATTATTGTTGAGTTGTGACTATTAAATCGGTGAGTAGTGACAAAACTCCTGAATGATCTGTTAAAGTCTTTCATTTATATTAAAATACAGTATAGCACTCAACAATTGTAGTGACATCATTGGCACACAGTGTGCCCCAGTGTTTGTTTGAGAGTAGTACAGTATATAGACGGGCTGCAGTGACTTACAATAAAATAATTCCATCAAGGTGTTCTGAGATGAGAGCAAACACTAAGGGATAGATGTATTATGATGGGCCAGTCACAGTGCAAACATACCGCAATTTGCATTTGCGTTGAGACAATTCGCGAGGTATACATTTTGTCATATGTACTAATGAAAATAGCCACAATATGCTAATTTAAATATTTGTTGCATCTTCTTAGCGAGATCTCTAGCATACATTGCGAGAGTCGTGCAACATTGTTCAAATAAATAGTGGGAGTTGCAGTTTGCTGCAGCAGAGGGTGCCCGAAGGATAACGTCTATAACATGCAAGGGTGCAAGAATCCAAATAACATTGTTTTTGTCAAATGTTAACGTCATCTGCACAATGCATTCTGTTCCGTCTTCATTTTAACTATTTTAATACTGTTATATATATATATATATATATATATATATAAAATAAATATAATATAAAAAATGAAAGGCAGTTTAATCCCATCAGATTCTAAAGTGGGGTCCCAACCTTCACCCCCAAAGAGCTAAATGATTTTAGGGTTTTTTATTTTATTTTAATTATTATTATTATTATTTTAACTTGGCCTGCTTAGTAGCAATAGATCATGGTCCTATACAGAATGAGCTGGAGGGGTTAGTGGCACATGTGTGCAGTCTATTGCTCCCAACACCCTGGGAAAACCAGAAATGTCATAGAAATTTGTTTGAGGCTTGTAAGTACACCCTGACTTTAGTGAAAATTAGGTACTTGGGTGTTTACCTCAAATACATTGAGCACAACTGGCAACACACGAGAAAAAGTGGACTGGGAAATGCCAGCAACAATTGTGACTTTGAAACATGCTTTTAAAAGTTCTTAAATTGATGCAATTGTAAGTGTTGCAATTGTCGGCAGCTTTAATAAATCTTATTATAATATTTGTGAACCCTCATTTGCACTATCTCCACCCCCTTTTTGCAAATTTATGCAGGAACGCCATAATTACATATTCATCTAAGGTTGAACCGCAAAGCTTTCCCTAAAAAGCTGATAACAGCTTTGCGAATGTTTTGTACATTTCAAATTTCAGACTTCCGACTCGTCTGCCACTGGTTTGTGACTATTGTGACAGGCACAACACTTTAGCACATCTACCCCAATGTGTTTTATGAAACTTACAGAAGCCCGAGATGGAGTTATTTTATTGTAGTTCTGTCGCCCATTTGTTCTCCCACTTTAGATTTGCTTGTGAGTAGGTCTGTAAGTATGTCACATTATAAATGAGACACCACGCGGTACCCCAGGGTAGTGTTGTACCCCAGTCTCTCATTTTACATCATATACATCACAAAATATTCCTCAAAATAAAAATAGCTTAGTACATAGGTGGATTCTCACAGCTAAAGAATACATGTAATACAACAAGCCAGACACGTGAGCAAAAAATAGAAGAAAACTTAGATAAATATACACAGATTCAGCAGCATGACTTGTATTAAGGCAATTGTCTTCACTTCCATTGAAAGCATCATTTTTATTTATAGTCAGACAACTTCATTATGATTTTATTATAATACTGACAAAACCTATAGTAATACAACGTTTGTCATCTTATTCACAGCTCTGCTTAATGCAATACAGTCTGTTTATTTTAATTTAGTGTGAACTAAATTACTACGTTTTGATAATGGTTTTGGAGAAAACTATCAGCGACACAAAGTACAAGATTCCGTCTCAATTATATTAGCAGAGGAAGCGAACGCAGTGGGATAGCCTACTTATTGATTTTGTTTAGGGTTTTCAAAACATTTAGGTAAGTGAAGACATTTTATTTATACAAACTCTAAATATAATACTAATTTCTAACAACAACGGAAGCTTACTTCTGCAATGTAATGTGAACTGTAGACAAATATCTAAAAACATAGAGTACATCATAGTGTTAAAATAAGTATTTGTGCCCTGTGTCAAAAATACATAATTCAGTAAGTATGGTGATTTTGTGTGGGGCATTCCAGGGTAACAAGTTTGTCTTATATAGATATAACTGCTTATCCAGTTGTGATGAAACATGATAAGGGCAGTCTTTAGAAAATGTACAATAATCTGGAGATATGCCTTACACTTTCCATTGTGCATATATCTTAAGAAGTGTTTGATATCGAAAGCTCTCATTTTGTATTTAAAGGTAGGGTATGGGAGGTTTTTGCAATAGATGAATGAATATATTTTAAAATAGGAACATTTGGGAGAGTTCTAAAACAGAAGAATTTTATTAACATCTGATGGGCTTTTTAGTAAGTTGTTTAACTGTTAACATTAATTGTATTAATAATAATAATAATAATAATAATAATAATAATAATAATAATAATAAATTCGACTTACAAAAATACATTTAGAATAAATCTGTTTAGATTTACATTTTGGAGGAAAACAATTGTAAATCCACATATGCTCTGTCTAGATAGAAAGCCATTCAATTTGTTATAAAAGGTTTGTTTGTTGCTCCTAACATATCCTGTCAAAATGACAACACATTTGGAAATCATCTTTTTTTTTTTTTTTTTGCTGTGTACAAAAGAAAAACAAACACTAATCACTTGGTTTCTAAAAGCAGAGGATTATACCAAAGGTGTACAAAGGCCTAAATTGCCAAGCTTGCTTATCAAAAGCTTGTGCAAACAATGCGTCATCTTGCTTTAAAAAGAAACCTTTCAAACTGCTTCCCACATGGATAGTTTTGTAAGTCATGATGACACTAGATGTCAAGGCTGCAGTTCATTAATGCTTGGTTATAGTTTTTCAGTCACATCTTAAATGGCAAAACGAAGGTGAATATAACACATAAAATGTCAAACACATACAATTCTATTCCTAGAGTATGCCGGTGTCTAAGTAGTATGTATGTGTGACAGGGTGCCCGCCCCTTTTATATATTTATGTATGTATTTATTATTATTGTTATTGTTGTTGTTGTAGCTTTGTGTATTTATTTGCATTATGTATTATTTTGAATTAGGTGTTGTGGCAAGGATGGGGTTAATTCCCACCGAGAGTGCAACGCGCAGAGCTGAAAAGCCTCAAGGGTGTGGAAGCGCCGAGGCACCGAGGGCGTCGTAGCGCCGAGCTCAAGGCCCACCATGACATGAGGCATCTTGACTGAGGACTCCCAACCAATGAAACCATAGAAATTGAGTATCTTTCACTACCTTTCTCTTAAAAAAAAACTCCCAGCTTCTTTGAGAAAGAAAGATGTTGCTGCAGATTTCAACATTCCCTCAAACACAACCATTCTGAAAAAACAGGATACAATAATACTGCCCTATGAATAGCAAACTGGATACAAGTCGTCAGTATTTCTGATTTGCTCATTATTATTATTATTATTATTTATTTCTTAGCAGATGCCCTTATCCAGGGCGATTACAATTGTTACAAGATATCACATTATACATTATTTCACATTATACAGATATCACATTATTTTTACATACAATTACCCATTTATACAGTTGGGTTTTTACTGGAGCAATCTAGGTAAAGTACCTTGCTCAAGGGTACAACAGCAGTGTCCCCCACTGGGGATTGAACCCACAACCCTCCGGTCAAGAGTCCAGAGCCCTAACCACTACTCCACACCTTGCTTTTGTGGTTTTAAAATGCCTGTGATCAGAATGTGTCTGTATCTGGGACCACTAAGTAAATGTTGCATTATAGATTTTTACCAGTGCAATATGCTGTAATTTACTGTTATCTTTGCAAAAGGTTTTTTTTATTTTTTTATTTAACTCTTTTTGTAATGTATACTTTTAAAAAGTTCACTTATAACTGTATTTTCAATAAAAACTGAAAGTATGCAATTGGCATTGACTCCTGATAATAACAAATGAAGTTCATAACTAAAGTTCAGGAGGAGGGTCAGACACCAGTCTCCGCGTCACCAAATTGAATCATTCAGTTTAAACATTAGCTAATTAAGACTGTTAGTACTATAAATACCCTCTTCACTTACCTCTCAGTTGCGTTTCAATTTCATCGTAACCCACCACCTCCCCATCTCCACCTTTCTTAAAAACAATTTCATGGTTTTGTCAATGCGGGTCTCTGCCTCGTCCAGTCGGCCAGGCAGCGAGCACTCAAACCAAGTTAGGTTTGATGCCAAATTAATGTTTATATACAACATACTTCTCTGTAAAATTGCATACTCCGCATTCTCCACAATACATATGTGTACTAAAACATTTTGTGATTGGTGTTTGTCCCGAACTACTGAATTACCTATAAGACACATTTTTTTGATAGTCCTTTGAAATTTGTATTAATGAGAGTTGACTGTATTTTAAATAATATTATAAATAATGACATAACTTGTATAATCCATTTTTTAAATGTGTTATTATTATTATTATTATTATTATTATTATTATTATTATTATTATTATTATTATTACTTGGCTGCTGGAATTTGCTGATTCTTGCAGGGTAGTGCTGCAGCTGTTTAGCTCCTGATATGAGCTTCTAAGGGCAAAGGCCATTTAAAACTCCTTCAACGCAGACATACTGAAACTGTTCCCAAACACAAAACACATCCATCGCGCCAGGGCTTGCAGGCATTTCCGGCGTGCAGATTTTTAAAAGACAGTCCCTGCTGCAGGATTTAATTAACCAGAGGGCAAGACGTTCCAGTCTGACAGAGCAAGATATGGGAAAGCCTGTTTATCAACTCAAAGGGTGAACCTGCAGAATTTAAAGCACTCCTGGAGATTTCCAATTTTAAAAACTATGTTTTCTTCTTTTTCCAAAGTGCTTGCATTTTATATAGTCGCCTCAGCCCTGAAGGGCAAATAAAGAACAGTAATTCATGCAAGATATAACGCTGAAAAACACCAGAGAGGGTCCTATTCAGATCTCCCACCTTTTAGATCAATTGAACAGATAACATTATTATTATTATTATTATTATTATTATTATTATTTTATTTTTCAATTCCAATTTTATAAAACATTTGTTTTATACAAACTAGTTTTTCTAATTTTACAATTAAAACCACTTTTTTTATCTCGTTTTTAATTTTTGTTTTATCAAATTTTGTATTAGACTGTTTTTAATCGAATGGCCTATTTGTGTGTGTGTGTGTGTGTGTGTGTGTGTGTGTGTGTGTGAAGCGCTTTGGGATCTTTGTGATGAAAGGCACTAAAATGTGAATTGTTTCATTATTATTGCATCTGGGAATGAAAAAAAGCTAATCTCAAGATTTAATGGCATAAGATAGGTGGAGAGGTTATAACATTTTAATGTGATCAGTTGGTTATACTACACATTTACCATGGTTTGCACAGTTTCTTTAATATGCTTTACCATACTAGGGTAACATTTTATAAGGGATGTCTCTATAAGTCAAACACCCTTTTCTCGATTCCTAACATGTTTTATGTTGTTCTGACATTAGCATCCACACTCCCTGAAATCACTTTTTTATTTTTGAAACCATATGGGCCACTCAACCTTTGGGCTAGACAGACAGGAATTTAAAAGTAAAAAGCAACTTTTAATTCAACAGGGCTCTGTTCATTTCACTTGCAGCCACAAAGACACCAGTGCAGAACATTCATTATTAATTGGGCTGGCTCTGAGATCCTCCCTACTGAATTCATTATATTTCGTGATTCTGAGATCCACAGTATTGAGTGGTCTGCTCTGAGCTGGCTGGAAGATCCCAGTATTAGTATCACATTGCAGGGTCAACGATTCCCAAGTATAAAGCTCTCCTGCATGGTTAATGACTCAAAAGCGAGGTTTCTATTCATCACCTGGACTGATTAGAAAGGGATTTGAAATCTGTCTCATTTATACATACAGGCATCCTCTGCTACAGTGATATAGTGGAGGCACCCTATACTTACTCCTCTTACACACGATACAGTTTTACATTTCAGTCAGGGCAATCTTTTGCGTTAAATGACTACCTTTAATTTAATACTAGATCTTACAGATTTCCAAAAACATTTAACCCAAACAATGGGTGAAGAAAAATAAAAATAAAAATTCATCATTCAGTGCATTCCGGTGCCGCCTGCTAAAAAACAAACAATAAAATAATAAATCTATGTGACGTGTTCATCCCAGTGAATGAAAATGATGAGGCAGAGCAGCATCGTATAATCCCCCCCCCCCCCCCCCCTCAGCACGAGGCTGGGAGTGAGGTGATGGTGGTTATTTATTATTTCTTAGCAGGTTGGGGAGGAGGTGATAATTCGAAAGCACGGCAAGACTGAGTTTGCGAAATAGGTAGATACAGTATATATATATCGCAAGCTTTATAATATTTTGAGATCTGCTTATCCAATTGTCATGTACTCATAATGTACGTAAGTCACACTTACAGTTTTACTTCTTGAGAAATTAAGCCTGATCGAGACCCTTATAATCCATCAGAAACCATCAGAATGAAAATAGGCGAGTAACTGAGTCAATTTGAACACCAAACCAATGAAGAGGAACAGGAATCAGGGAATAGCACAGCTCAGAAAGCAGACAGCACACGTAACAATCACAGTGAGGCAGAGCAAACAGACTAAGAAATAAATGTCTTTAGACATAATTCGGGCCTGGATGAGAAAATCCATCACTTTGTACAGGATATGTTTCCTCCTGAACCACCACAGCTAAACTGCGCTTCAGAAAGACAACATTCCCACAACAATAGCAGAGTTGTATAAAACTAATATGCATGGCACAACTACAAATACTGCAGCTATTTTTACTTGTTAACCTGACCTCTTCAACCTCACTCGTATAGTTGAAGAGGCCATGGCTAACGAGTAAAAATAGATTCAGTAGCAAATATTCACAGAGCTGCTATCAGGGGACTAAAATGGGGTGGTAATTGAGAGTCAATGGAGCCATGTCAAATTTTGCAGCTTTAAATATATAACATTTTGGTGATATTGGTAACTTTGGGAATACATAGCATAAAACAATATTAATACACATAGCAATATAGCTATTGGGACAAAGCAGGTGATTGAAATAGGCATCCCCATCCGTATGCTGTGTGGTTTCCTGAAAAATCTGTTATAAAAAATGTTTATTTTTAAAGATATTCATATAATATCTTTGATACAGCTTCAAAAGTCTATTAAGCTTTACTTTTCCGAATGCTGTGCCAATTATAGAATATCTGTGCTGGCTGTGCTGTTTTCTGCCTTTATTTTCAGGAGATAGCATTTTTCATAAGAATTATGTTCTGTCATAATTTGCAAATGTTGCCGTTTTCTTTAAGCGACCTTGGCCAAAGTGAAATTTACTGCAAAAGTTTGATGAATTTTTTAAATATAGCGAAAATCTGCAAAAATGTGTGAAATATTTCACAGCTCCATTGACTCCCGATATAAAAAATTCTCCCGAGCTCTCTTAATGTCCCATAACCCTTTGCACGTAAAGTCAATATATAGTATATAAATATCTTTGGCGGTGGTGACATCTAAGAAAAAAAAGGCAGGCACATCGTTTAGAAAGCATCTGCCGGAAATAAAATGATGTGCCTTAAGTAAAATTTTATGCCAGGGGGTAAAGCATTTTTTGGGGGTAAAGCAAGGTTCTGGTGAACATCACCATATTTACGAGTCAGCGACATTTAATTGCAAAGAAAATATAAAAAATAGCAGTGTTATTCAAACTCCTTCATTATCAATAAACGGATTGCTGGTTTAGTTAAGAAGGCCATATTCGTTACAGAATCAATTTCCAGGATAAAAATAATATATATATATATATATATATAATGTATATAATTTTTATTTATTTATTTCTTAGCGGACGCCCTTATCCAGGGAGACTTACAATTGTTATACGATATCACATTAGTTTTACATACAATTACCCATTTATACAGTTGGGTTTTTACTGGAGCAATCTAGGTAAAGTACCTTGCTCAAGGGTACAGCAGCAGTGTCCCCCACCTGGGTATCAACCCACGACCCTCTGGTCAAGAGTTCAGAACCCTAACCACTACTCCACACTGCTGCCACACATACTAAGATAAAACAGAAATATTGCTGCACTGATAATATTGTAAGTTTCACTCGTAAATATACAATATATAGTAAATATGGACTGGAGAGGAGGGTCATAGTGGAAAATTATTGCCGCAAGGGAAGACTATTGTTACTGACGGGGCTATAATGCCCGAAGCCGCAGGAATAGTCTTCTCGAGGGGCATTTCATTTTCCACTATGAGCTGAGTGTGCAGTACATATTTAATATATGAAACAGTCAAGAAAATAAGTGAGGCAAGGTTGGATAGTAAATATGGCTTTATATATTTTGTTTAAATATAGCTGACACAGCATAAGTAAATAAATATTATCACTATTATCTGCTGTATTATTGAATTGTGGTTTGTCACACTTGAGAATTATTGTATTTCTTGTTCTTATTGTATGACTTATATTGTAACACTTGAATGTATTTGTATTTGCTTGCGATTGTAAGTCGCCCTGGATAAGGGCGTCTGCTAAGAAATAAATAATAATAAAATAAATAAATAAATAAATAAATAAATAAATAACAGAATGTTTTTGAAGTTCATACTGCATAGTTATCAAAGTATTTTTGGCATAGAGCTCTCCGTCTGGCTTCCTGACTGCTACATAATACTCTCTTAGTAGTGCGTTTAGATCCTGGCCGTCATATTTGTTTACATCGTCAAGTTGAATTTGTTTGAATTTCAGAGTCAGAAAACAGTGACAGTGACGTTTGAATCACTATTTTAGTGTTGTAATTCATTTTCTGTTAAGTCACAGAATCGCTGTTTAGCAGTTCTTTCACTTTCAGCCATTTTCTCTTGTTGTGAGGAGTGCAGGGGAAGGGTGGTGTGTTCCTTTGAAAAGGGGCATGACTAACAGTGATGTGAACCATTCACATGTCAGAGGGAGACTATTGCCTAGAAGCAGTGGGCAGACTGTGGTTTGCTTGGGCAAAACCTGAAATAAGTTATTTTATATTTTTTTCGAGCTTTGCCCAAAGCTCGAAAAAATTATTAAAATAACTTATTTCAGACTTTGCCCAAGCAAACCCCGGTCTGCCCACTGCTTCTCGGGTAGAGTCTGAATCACTCCCTCTGCTCTTTCATTCCTGTTCTGAGTGACAGGCCTCGGAACAAGGAACATTGGAACAAAAATTACAATGAGAAACCCCATTGACACTTGCGTGTAAAAAGGACAGTATTATTTATAACATAATAATGATAATAAAAATGAGTTGTATTGAACTGTCCAATCAGAGAGACGGATGCAGTTACTGGGTGGAACATGAATGATTAGTTGATTCACGTTTGACTGTGTTTATGACAAGCGATCTAATAGGAGTTGGAGAGTGTATTCAGCAGAGTGACTGAGAGTGTAACTTAAGTTCATAATACATATCTAGATTTTAATTTTAAAAAAAAAATAAATTAGTCTTATATAGCTCATTAAATATTTTATGTAGTCATGTCATCAATAAAAATACATTTTAAATGTATGCCTATTTTCTGAAACCGGAGTGTGTAGTTTTTATGAATGACATGAGTGAGTGAGTGATTGAGTGAGTGACACTACTCAGGTAGGCGGGTCAAACAAGCTCTTCAATCATAACTCTGTCTCTGTCCCCTGAAAACATTAAATGAAAGATCTTTGTCATTCATTTCAGGCTTTGACCGGGAAATTCGTAAATCGCCCGTTTCGGAGTTTGCCCATAACATATATACATACAATTGCACTTCCGGCACAAAATATAACTTCCGGCAGACGCTTTCTAAACATGTGCCTGCTTTTTTTTTTTTTTTTTTTAATCGGCTGTAGAGTTATAAAAAAATATCTGAGGTAAAATGATAAGAAGCTAAGTGTGATAATACAAATAATGAACAGGTTCTTGCTATTACTAAGGGGTGGATTTGAACTTCCTATACCTTACTGGGATGCCACCACTGGGTTTTGTTACAGCACTTTACACTACCAGGAATCCTCCTGTTTTTAGGGGTGATTCCCCAGTTCTGTAAAATTCTCTAAAACAATGCTGCTGTGACTAACTCTGTGGTATATACAGCTATGGCTAAAAGTTGTGCATCACCTAGAATTTTAGGATCGAGACATCATTTTTAAATATATGAATATAATTTGCAACTTTTATTTAACATCATGTAATCAATGAAACTACAAAATTATATTGCAAAAGTCTACTGGAAGCCATAACAATAGGAAAGTATTTCATGTTAAATTTCAAAACCTGACATTTTTCAATTTTTGTCAGGTTTTCTTTAAGTATATGGAAAATTACAAAGCGGTATATAATGTTAATGTAACATTACTCAACAGGTTTTCTTCAACTTTATGAAGCAAAATTAGTTAATTCTTGGCCATAGCTCTAGATTGATCAATTCAACAAAAGCGTTGTCTTCTCACTGATGTAACTGTGTTACTGAAGAAACCTCTTTGGAAGTAAAGGTGGGGCCACGGCTGCTCTCCTTTATTCCTTTGGCATATTATATATTATATTATTATAAAGTAATTACGCACAGTCTAAAATCAATGGAGAAGACAGACAGACAGAGTGTGCAGCACATTTTCAGGTAACAATAGTCATAAACGTAGTCTAGGATAGAGTCTGGTCTAATGCTGTGCTGTAACTCAACCTGTCAGAGATTAATTACAGAGGACAAGAGGCTCTGGGGTTTACTTAGAACTGGGGTCATATCCAAGATGGGCTTCCTTTAGGCAAATTGACTAATTTAATTGTATATATGGCATATGTTACCATGGAAACAGAAAGCTTTATTGAAAAAACTATGTGAGCAATAACCCATGACCCACCTCTGGCAACCTGATATTTATTTTATACCATATGCTTGAAAATCTGAACCTATTTTTTGTTGTTGTTCATATTAGGCTCTTGGTTCTTAAGATCTACAACATCTAATCTTAAGATGCTTACCAGCATCCAATTTGTTTAAATGCTTCAGTTCATCACAGATATGCAACAAACAAACAACAAAAAAAAGAATAAAAAAAACACATTAGCAAAATACTAATTAAACATGTGTGGGTTTGTGGTTCGGGCCTTTGAGCCATCACACATTACACATCCTTAGTTTAAATGAACATTTAACTCCAGATAATACTTTAAGCACCTCACAGAGACCGACAGAGGCGAGGAGGCCATTTATACTAATGTATGGTGAGTGCATGGAATGAGTTACAAAGCTACGTTGTTGATAATGCTTCATGAATAAATAAGACAACATTCTGGGCTCAGTCAGTTACTGTTGCCTCTCTTATTCCCAGCACATCTCCACTCTGGCACGCACTTGCCGATTCTTCCTGAGCAACATCCAAAGAATCCGACCCTTCCTCACCAACTATGCTACCCAGCTCCTGGTCCAGGCGCTGGTTCTCTCTCGCCTAGACTACTGCAACTCCCTCCTGGCTGGCTTCCCTGCGTCCGCCACCCGTCCGCTCCAGCTCATCCAGAACTCTGCTGCCCGCCTGGTGTTCTCTCTGCCTCACTTCGCCCACGCTACTCCACTACTCTGCTCGCTCCACTGGCTCCTGATCACCGCTCGCATCCAGTTCAAGACTCTTGTACTAGCCTACAAATGCCTTGACCAGACTGCACCCAGCTACCTCCAGACCCTCATCTCTCCCTACACCCCCACTCGACCTCTCCGCTCCGCCTGCACTAGAAGACTAGCTCTACCTCCGCTACGCTCCCCTGCCTCCAGAGCCCGCTCCTTCTCCACCCTTGCTCCGCAGTGGTGGAATGACCTTCCTACAGATGTCAGGACTGCCCAGTCCCTGACCACATTCTGGCGCCTCCTTAAGATTCACCTCTTCAAACAGCACCTGTAGAACTCCTCTGTTTGTATCCTGGGACACTATCACCCTTCATTTAAATGTGCTTTATTTTGCTCTTATCTGCCCCCTATTTTACTGCATTTAATCCTGTACTTCAGAATACTGTAATCTGCCAAGTGTTTAACCTGTAGTACTCTGTATTTAATCACATTCTGATGTAACTATCACTATTTAATCATATCCTGATGTAACTATCACTATTATCTGCTGTATTATTGAATTGTGGTTTGTCACACTTGTACTTTGCTTGAACAAAAGTTATTGTATTTCTTGCTCTTATTGTATTACTTGTATTGTAACACTTGAAATGTATTTGCTTACGATTGTAAGTCGCCCTGGATAAGGGCGTCTGCTAAGAAATAAATAATAATAATAATAATAATACTGTACTAGGAGTTATATGAGCACTGATTTGCCAGAGGGTCAGTTTATGAACACAAGTAACAAAGTCAAGTAACAAACTGAAATGGAGAATAAATTTTGCACCCAGTCATTCTGCATTGGTAGAACATGTAGATCTCTGGAGATATTTTTCTCATTTTTGATGAGTGGACATCTAATCTTTTCAGAGAAATTTGTGATATCAGTTATTATTATTATTACTATCAAAGCCCAGCAGTTATTTTTTTAAATAATCTTATCTCCCACCCCTTAACGTGCTTTCATGCTTGTTACAAAAGTGATAAAGCCTCTTGTACTGGATCAATGGACCCAATTAAAAATGCCTGTGATTGAGTTGTTTGGTGTTCATTTTAGAGTTTGGAATTTGAGTTATTGACTTTTAAAAATATAACCCAATTCTGACCCCACCATTTTGATAACATATAAATATATAAAATCCAATTACTCTAGAGTAAATGCTACCACAGTTAACCATTTTAGTATGCAGTTGGCCCAAGGCTAAGAGATTGAAGGTTGTTCTTGAACAGGGTTTATGTTGCCGAGAGCTAGAGCTAGGCTAGATTCTGAAATGGGATACTTTGGAAATTAAAACATGTTTTTGTTTCTTTTTTCCAGCTAGTGCTTTCTTATGTGTACTATTATACCGAAA
Source organism: Acipenser ruthenus (assembly GCF_902713425.1). Lineage (NCBI taxonomy): Eukaryota > Metazoa > Chordata > Actinopteri > Acipenseriformes > Acipenseridae > Acipenser > Acipenser ruthenus. The sequence goes on from NC_081195.1 coordinate 39,459,331, forward strand.
CATTAATTACCTTGACTTAGATAACTATAATTTTACCTCAGAATTCAGATTTGTTTTTAAGTCATGAATAAATACTTGTTTCCATGTTCACTGTCAAATCTAGAACCCAGTCCCTTAAGTTTACCACAGTATATTGGCACGTTCATTTTGCAGTTTTTCTCATGGCTATACTATGCATGTACCATAGTTTACCAAGCTTTGCCATGTTGTTTAATATGCTTTACCATACCTTCACTATGCTTTACTACACTGCCATGCTTTTACTATGAGAAACTTTGATAAGGGTCTGTCCAGCAATCAAAGTATATGGGTAATGATAGATGGTTGCTCTAAAGAGCTGTACTGTCAAGAGACATTTCAAAGTGATGAAAATGTATTAGAAATGAAAAGTTCAACTTCACAATTATAAGGGAAGCAGTGGCAATGCTATTGAAGCTAACATGGTGTAGGGGATGGATTTTCAAACCTGCTTTCTGCCTTTATATGAATTAACATTGCATTTTATAAAATTACTGTCTATTTGTGAAGGGTATATTTTATTTGAAACATTGGTGGATCTAAATACCAACATCCTTCACTGAATAGAATGCTCTGTCATCTTATATATTTGCATATACAAAATGCATTACAGACACACACATGTAGTGTTAGATATTTGATGTTCAAACCCTTGGTTCTCAAAAGCAATTATAGCTAACAAATTAACTTGTTAAATCGAACCTGTTGTGCATGTCCATTCATTGTATTTGCATTAAATGCCCAATTTTTGAAAGAAACACATGCTCTAGTAAACATCTATTTTGTATTTTAAAACATGATATACGATTGAAGAAAACTTGGAGTGTGAAATTGTCTCTATCCCTTCAATGGCTTTTTCCCTATCATTAACTAACCAGCTGTTCCCCATTTGAATGAAATGGCCTAGGAAGTGCAATGCAATAGATACATTGACAATAAGGCACAGAAACTTTTTTTTTTTAAATGTAGTACCAGATATCATATTTTAAAATGAAAATACACGTTTGCTATCACGTGTTTTTTCAAAACTGCACATTAGAAACCTTTGTAGCCACTGGAAAGCAAACCAGAGAAGATTTATGGAATTATTTGATTAGCTAAAATCAGTTCTCAGTCGCAGTACTTAGATCCAGCACTGTTCAGATCAATTGAATAGAACCCCTGTTTCAGTGGTCTCAGTCAGAAACCATGCTGTTTACCTGGCTAAAACAGGCAACGTTCCAGGTGTAAATTACATTCACTGAAGTGGAAGAAACTCATTTGGTAAAAAAAAAAAAAAACACAGTAAATGTCTGTTGCAGTTTATGGTTTGTGGATTTTCCTCATTTGAAAAATAACAAAGCATCTTTCTCCAGAATAGCCCCTGAAGCCTTTTTGGATACTCATGAAACATCAGTAAGTTGGAATTGCTTGGGTACAGATGCACCTAACGATCAAGCACATTAAATCTGGGCAGCTTGAGACCTGGCTAGATGCCAAAGAAACCATCACATTTATCTAAAAAAAGTAGTATGACAGGGTAGCATCATGACCCAAGCTGTTACGGGCAGGAAAGAGACCCTGAGACAGAAAGCTGCAGTTTAAGCGCTAATGCGCACATTTATGAACAAAGAAAAAGGCACAAGGGCCAAATCAAAAGGTTAAACAAAACAATGAACTGTAGCCTGGGCATTAGCCCCCACTACCATATTGCTCAACAATACAAACATCACAGCACAAACTCCTCCACTAGAGGAAGGATTTCTGGTTCATTTTATACATAACCCTAATTAGCACCAATTACCTAATTGGGGGATGGCAACACCTGTGATTTGCTGGCAGGGATAGATTTAACCCCATCCCTGCCAGCCTCACATTCCCCCACACACTGTATACATTAAGAGCTTTCGCCCTGCTGCAAATAGTATTTTTATAACATAGATTTAATGTAACATCGTGCAGTGAAAAAGTCACAATTTTGAAATATTAGAAGAAACTTTGTGAAGTGAATGACAAACATTTTCACTAGAGGTCTTTCTCAGTGTCCTCTATATTTGCCAGGGCCATTTTTAACAGGCGGCCTTCATCTTCCCCATTCAAATGAACAGATGGGGAAATCAATAAAGAGGGGAAAGCGGTCTCAAGTAAGGCCTGATTCTTTTCTAAGAAGCCATTGTTCAGACTTTCCTCCTGCTGTCTGGACAGGGCAGTTTGAATCTGATCATGTAACCTGCCAGCTATTCTTTCAGAGCGTAACTCCAGAGCTGATGACAAAAGTTGTGGACTTTTCCATTTTTAATTTTTTACATCCACAGCATGTCGTAATTTTATTACCCCAGCTTTTACCATTGACTTTGTAAAAGACTGAGATTCTGTTAATTCTATTTTAAAAACAGGATTTAAAATGACAGCCAGGTTCCTCTAGCAGCCAATAAAAATCAATTGGCCCCTCACCTCTTTGAACCCTCAAAGTCTGCCAAGCCCTAAGCAGACTCTGATAAAATGGTGGCAGGTTGGGAGAGTTGACCTGGGCACTCTCTAGGAGGAAAAGCTGTTTATCCAACTCCAACCCTCCAGCCTGATGCAGTAAAAGCAGAGCCACATCAGTCCAAGGAAGTTTCTCATTGTTATACAGTGGTTTTTACTGTTTGCAGCCTGAAGGCTCTGTGTCTACTGGATAGGTCCATCAAACCCTGCCCCCCTTCTTCTAAAGGCAAAAACAAAACACATTGCCTCAACCAATGTACCCGTCTCAAAAGAAACTCAACAACTCTCTCTGGATTTCATTTAAAAGGTTTTTTGAGGCTGCATACATATAAATATATGCCAGGTTATTTATAATTAAAACCCTTCCCTGATAAGAGATATTTTGTAAAATCCAACACCATTTCTGCAGGTACCCTTTTATTTTCTCCAACAGCCCCTCCCAGTTTTTCCTAACTGCCCTCTCATTCCCCAAGTACACTCCCAGATACTTCACCTCCACCTGGCTCCACTGCAATCCACCCGGCAGAATCTCTGTTATGTACTGCACTCGGGACCTCACCAGCGCCCCCTACACTTTGACATTCAGCAGCTCAGCCAGCTGCTGTTTTTTGTTCTTGAGTTCTTGAATCGACCTGCTATTGGGGTTGGACTGCAGAGCTCCCTGAAGCTCTAACATGTCCATCTCCAGCTCTTCCAGAGCCTCAGTCATCCTCTTTGTGACATTAGTAGTGTACTGCTGATAGAACAATCTGATCTGCACCTTCCCCACATCCCACCACTGAGCCAGGGAAGTAAAAACAGTCTTTTGCTCTCTCCACCTTTCCCAGAAAAAAACTCCTGCATTTTTAAGGTATCTTTTAAGAGCTGAGTATTAAAATGCCAGTAGGATTTTTCTGGCTTTATCAAAGGTACCATTACACTTAATTTTAAAAGGGAATGATCAGATAACCCAGTTGGGGAAATAAAACACTTGGTGACCAAATTAAAATGCTGTTTAAAAATATAAAAACAATCTAACCAGACCAAGGATATATTATTATTACAGTATTTGACCCATGTATACTGCCTTATTGAAATGTTAAAATTTCTCCATACATCAGTCAAGTCGTGTTTATTTAAAATCAAAGAAAGTTCTGTGGCGGACTGAGTGTGTGGTTCAGGATGATTACGATCCTCCAAATGATTAAGTGCATGGTTAAAATCACCGGCTAAAAACACCTTATCCTCGCCACTGCAGCCATCTAAAACTTGATCTAGCATCTTAAAAAACAGAACCCCCCTCTCTCCCATCATTCAGGGCATATATGTTTATAAAAACAAACCTGTTACCCAAATCTCTACTTTTACTTTTAAAAGCCTCCCTTTCACCAGTTCAGTAACATCAGGGTTATCCTGAAAAAAACCTGAAAAAAACCTGACAACAACACCGCCACCCCAGTGCTTATACTGAGCCATGACTAAAAACAGCTTCCCTCTTCCAGTCTCCAAACTTGGTTTTTAACATCAGTTTGTGTTTCTTGTAAAAAGAAAATAACTTTTATATTTTTTTGATCAAGATACTCAAATAAAGCAGCTCTCTTCAAATCATCCCTGGACCGATTAATATTGAAGGACCCAATTGTGACCGAGTTCATCTTAAGAAGAAAAGGAAATAGACAATCCATTTAAAATCAATCTTTTTTAAAATGGTTTACTGACTTTACTAATCAGACGCCAATGCTCTTGCTCAGTGAGGTTGGAGCCTGCCACTTTCTGTGACGTGAATCGTGCTGCTAATAAAAACAAAGAAATGTTTGGTGATTCTTTGTGATTTCTAAAAAATCTTTTATGTTGCTGACACTGTAGCCAGTTCCAGAGAAAGCAGAGTCTGATGCTTGAGTCAGTCAGACTTGCCTTTTCTTCGCTGTCTATCTCAGAGCTCTCTTCAGGAGTTTTGCTGGCAACGCTAACACTCCATGGCACTGTCAGCTCACTCTGCTCAGACTCTGCAACACTTTCCTCAGTAATATTGGCTTTTTTCTTTGCAGTACAATCGTCTACCCTTTTCCTCTGCCTTTTCTTTTTCGGCGTTTTAAACTGAAACTCCTCCCCTGCTGTTACCTGTTTTTTTTGCTGAATTTATTTTGCTTTCTACTCTCTCTGTTTGATTGACCTCTACAGACTCGACCAAACACTTTTTTAAAGCCCTAGACCCAACCACATTCTCTGTTTGATTGCTACAATCCGGTTTCTCACTGTCAGTCACTGCTTCCACAGCGCTACCCACAGCAAGAGCTGACAATTTTCCAGCATTATTTCCTGCCTCCTCACTGCCCTGTTTTTCAGTTGCTGTCAGCTCGCTCATGCTCGCCTCAGTACTTCTCTCTTAGTCTAGTCTCTCATTCCCATGAGTCTCTATCTGTCGGGTACTGCTATTACCTGCATTTGCAGGGTCATTGGAACTGCTCCCAGCTTCCTTCCCCTTCTCTCTTTCTTTGAGCTTGCTCTTTTTCCCCTTCTTCTGTTCCCCCTCGCTATCCTCTTTTTCAGGACAATTTTTAATAAAATGCCCCTCTTTCCCACAAACAAAACACTTCATGGCCTCTGTAGTTGCAAAAATAATATCATTATTTCCTCTATTTTAAATTTGAGGGCTACATTTGACTCTTGATCCATGTCATTTAGAATCATATTTACTTGCCTGCAGAAAGAAACGATGTGTTTCAGTTTAGGAGATTTACATCCCAATGGGATTCTCCTCGGGCTTGAAACTATTTGCCTGTGTCGGGAAAGTGCATTCTCTATCACATCATTCGTTAAAAATGGAGGAACATTTGAGATGATTACCCTTGTGGATGGAAAGCCAGAGGTAAAACAATAATATATGTCTCATTTACCACAATTCCCTTCTCAGCAGCTTTAGCAACGAGATTAATTTCAGTCAGAAAAACAACAACTGACCCATTCATTCGAGACGCAGATTTAATATTTTCTCACCCCACAACTAAAAAGAAACAAAACCCTCCGTTATAATTTTCACCCCATGACGATGACTAAAGTCAGCTAAAATTTTAGAAAACACCCAAATAAACCAAACACTAAATAATACTTATATCCCCAAAAATAAAAACATAAACCACATAGAACAAAACAAAAAACAATCGCTCACCTACTCTCTTCACACACTCTCCTGCAACAGCACACACTCCTCACACTCCCAACATACACCAACAGACAGGGGGAGTAGATAGATAGATAGATAGATAGATAGATAGATAGATAGATAGATAGATAGATAGATTGATTATATAATGTAATAATATTTTAAGAAAAAAATACTCTGACCTTAATATGAACTTTGCATTTGACAAATACACCAATTATTGCTCATAGAAATGTTCTCTCAAACAGTCTGACAAACAGCTTTTCTTTATTGCGTATTACATGACTTCTTTCCTGCTGATGTTCCACGTGCGTCCGATAAAGTGCAAGTGTGCCAAATACGAGTTATATTTGTCAGCTGTCAAATCTCAAAAAACATATTATTAGAACAATCGTTTTCTGATAGTCTCTTCACTGTTTACTAATGTTGTAACACATTAGAGTGTCACTGGGGATGCCTGGACTGGAAGTAAATGCAGTTTAACATGTAAAGTGGAGATGCTTATAAAGATGACTCACTGCTCACTACCTCAACATTTGGAATAGCAAACTTTTTTTAATGGTTCTCAAATATTTTAATATCTATATTTGTTTACATTTATTTTATTATTTTATGAGTGGTTCTGGGTTCTGTTACTCCAGTGATTAATTATTTGTCTTTTCTCCCTTTTGTACAAACATGGAGCTTGCATTGAAAAGCCTTTCATTGAGAGCAGACAAAGCTGACTGGGTTGAAAGCACATATTACCATATGATTTGAATAGAATGAAGAACGTTGTTCAGTGCATGACTTCCAGTGAAGCTCAAAGCATGCCCTTAGTAAGAAAAATGTAAAAGAAAATCTATCCCTATCAAAAAACAGATATGCCGTGCCACACAGTGTGTATCTGAAGACTGCAAGTGATATTACTCTGAAGTGCTGCTTGGGTTAGGAACGCCATTAACAATGCTAAATCTAATTGATTCATATTTTTTCGCTGGGGTGCTTTCTTTGCTCACTATATTATTTGTTACAAATATTTGAATATACTGTTTATTATTATTATTATTATTATTATTATTATTATTATTATTATTATTATTATTATTATTATTATTATTATTATGTATTTATTTCTTAGCAGACGCCCTTATCCAGGGCGACTTACATTTCAAGTGTTACAATACAAGTGTTTGATTACCTTCTTTCTAAAACATTTAGTGTGTGTTTTGTATGCATATGTCCATGTACTATATATATATATATATATATATATATATATATATATATATATATATATATATATATATATATATATTGTAAATGTAATCTCTCTGTTATCCATTCCATTCCAAATCCTGGACACTGCAGTTTTGATAAGCACACTTCACAAAGCCACCCATTCACAGCACAGCACACACTGCATAGCATTATATCATCATGGGAAAAGAATGTGAAAGCTTCTGAATTACTGTGCACATTTTCCATCGTAAACTTTTACTTCCTAGTATAAAAATGTTTGACATCTTTTTTGAACAGTTTCAAAGATGATGAAGGAATTAGAGGCACTAATGACTGAGCAATGGTCCATTAAATTGTAACATCTTGCACTCTTTTTTTATAGGACTTAGGAAAATAAAAAATGCAATTCACAAATGCTGAATGGAAATATGTTATCTGAACAGTTGGACATAGAGACATAAGGTGATTTATCATATAAAACGTATCAATTTTAGGTGGTCTCTTAAGTGGTATTTATAATTAAGTTTGGCTGTTTATTTTTATCTTCTGATCTTTGAAAAAGCTTCATGCAGACACTGGAATACATTTCCCAAATGACTGCAGACAAGAAGAGGGTGTCATCTCTTCTATATCCAAATATAAACACTCCTTTGAGAACTAAGGTAATATAAGTAGCATCAGCAAAATCCAAACAAACAGCTGCTGAGTGCCCAATCACTGGCCACCCTGCATAAAACATGTGCCTCCTGACACACATCAGTTAGTCAGTGGCTGCTAAAATAATCTGTGATGCATAATCAGCATTTTACTTTACAGTGCAGTATGTACACTTACTAGTATATATACTGTATATGTGTGGAGTAGTGGTTAGGGCTCTGGACTCTTGACCGGAGGGTTGTGGGTTCAATCCCCAGTGGGGGACACTGCTGTTGTACCCTTGAGCAAGGTACTTTACCTAGATTGCTCCAGTAAAAACCCAACTGTATAAATGGGTAATTGTATGTAAAAATAATGTGATATCTGTATACTGTGAAATAATGTATAATGTGATATGTTGTAACAACTGTAAGTCGCCCTGGATAAGGGCGTCTGCTAAGAAATAAAAAATTATATATATATATGACTGTGCTTACATTGCTTATTTTATTGGCTCTATTAAACAAATGGCATAACACACTAAAAAAAAAACAATCAATAATATTAAAAAAAAAAAAAACTGTAGCAACTTGTCACCAATAAACCATGACTGGGAAATATAGAAGCAGGCAGATTCTTTGTACTAAAAGTCGCAAAAGAAACCATAGAAGCACAGTTGGTAAAAGCCTTACCTTTGGCGATGAGGTCCTCCATATCCTGGTCGAACCCTAGTCGATGGCATTTGGTCCAGAGCCCCATGTTGGTAGAGTTATATTGCCTGTTGCACTCGTCTGCAGCGCTCATGGCAAAAAGCTGCCTCCGATTTCTAGCCAACAGCAATTTCTCTTCCCAGCGGTCCAGTCTCGATCTGCTAGCCCTCAGTGGAAGGCTGTTGTTGGGGATGTATATAAAGCCCGGGTCGTTCCTCCTGCTGCTGAAGCTCTTGCATCTTTCCCTGTATCTCTTGGCGTCTGTTTCGTACCAGTGATCGGAGCAGATAGCCACTGTCAGCATGCCCAAGGCGCAGAGGGCGAGAGAAAGGCCAGCGTAGAGGAGTAACTTTCCTGCAGCCATGGTCAAGCCGCATCAGCACCACCGCAAACCAGACAGCTCCTTTGCGTGCACTCGCATTCAATTATTCAGTGCATCACAACCTCGGGACCGATAATAATGCCATCATTCGGGAAATAAATACATTGGTGAATTAAAACAGGATGTGTTAATCAAACCCGTGTTTGATCTGTGGCTCTGTGAGCTGTATATATAACAAAGAAGAGTATTGCAGCTATGTGCAAGCGTTTATTTAGAGTTCGGCGCCCAAGGAAAGCTGCGTATCTCACTCACGTTTAAAATCCACTTGGTGTATTTTTCAGCGAGCTCGTCTGAGTTAGCAGGCAGATGGAATTGAAAAATCCACACATATGGGCTGTTTGAATAAATACTCCATATATCAGTTTGAACGATCGGCACCTTTAAACAGAGAGTGGGAGAAAAAAAACAAAAACAATATACAGCTGATAAGAGCAAATGCTGTATGGCATAAGTGTTTATTTATTTTTTTGCTGATGTATTTTCGGGGAAGGGGTGGGGTGCAGGTTTCGGAGTGGGGTTTAAAATTCCGCACCAAAGGTCTGTCACATGAATTGATTCTCAGCCTGTACCCAAGCTATTTGATTAATGTTAGGTGGGTTGTCTACTGCAGTAACCCGAAGCAGGGACCGTAGAGTTCACAGCAGACAGTGTAGATTGTTTCCAGCGTCAATGTTATTGAGCAAAAACGGATGTATCTTTTGTTGATCTAGTGATATTCAACCACCCCACCCCCTTCCCGTTTTGGTTATGCAGCAGAAGGCTCAGCATCCCATCAGTTCTCAAGCATGTCTGTTTACACCGGGACACCAACACTATGAAAATACACCTACACACACACACACACACACACACACACACACACACACACACACACACACACACACACACACACACACACACACACAGTGCTGCATGTATGAATTGGTCATACAAGCTGCAAACAGTTTCATTTGATCCCTATTTTTTAAAAATTCAGCCGACCACTATTTTTTGTAATTTAACAAATTATGATCAGCCACCACAAACGAGAAAAAAAACCAACAGCACATGCAATTTTACCTGTAGTCTGAATCATAACCATATTTTTAGATAGGTTACATACATTAATATTAAATCAACACTTAACCACACAAGGGTAACGGAATCCAAAAGGTATGATTAAAGTATGTAGCAAGATAGATAGATAGATAGATAGATAGATAGATAGATAGATAGATAGATAGATAGATAGATAGATAGATAGATAATGTTAAACCACATATTTTTGTTTATTAAAACTAGAAATCACTCACCAAATCTTGACGATTTCACATAAGCCGGTCATTTATTGTCTTACTATGTCTAAGCTATATACAGATATATAGATTTTGTGTTTGTTTTGTTTTTTCTAGAAACGTCAACGCTGCTTGTAGGAAAAGCCCTGTTTGTTAAGGAATGAACTAAGAACGGTATTTATTTTTTTTAACAGACAGCTTGTTTACAAACCGACCAGCTTACTCGTTCATTCCAAGTGTCAGACTGTGAAGCCTGCATTAACTGATTCTATTTTGTTTGATTTGAAATCTATATACCGACAACAACAGTTATATTTACAATATCTTATCCCCTTATCCTCACACTAGCGTCCATAAAATAAATACAGTACATTGAAAAAGCTGTCTATTCCTATGACGTACAATTACATTTGTAAACCTCCCTGTTCATCCGAGATAGACCAATAAACCATGGAGTTTCTGTTTATAAAACAATACTCCGTTCTGGTGTCTAACTAAAACAATATCCCTCCTCTTTCTGCCTTGCAATTCATGTTGAATTGTACAACCCAGACGTTTCTAACCAAGAAGAGCCAGTGGGTGATGTCATTGTGACAACGTGAGCCTCATCTCTTAAACTACCTTCTTAAAGCCACATACTGCATCAGCATCCAAAAAGAAAAGAAACAACAAAATGCCATAGCTGGTTAAATTTTAATTAGTGGGTTCGAAAAATGTGGTGTGATAAAAACAAGGAATCAAATATTTATATAGGTCTGTAGGTCCAGTTCCCGTGCACATACAGTATGTTCTGTGTTACTTAATAGTCATGAATCACTGTTACAGTGTATTCATGAACGGACAGACTGTCAGTACTGATCCCCTGTTCAAAAGTCTTTACACCCTTGAGTATTCTGGTTCATTTACATATGTTTTTTGTATCTCAAGAGGTACTTCACAAGCGAACTGAGTTTACAGTACCTGTTGGGTCAAAGAAGAGCGTCAAAAACAGTTATTATTATTTATTTCTTAGCAGACGCCCTTATCCAGGGCGACTTACAATCGTAAGCAAATACATTTCAATTGTTATAATACAAGTAATACAATAAGAGCAAGAAATACAATAACTTTTGTTCAATCAAAGTACAAGTGTGACAAACCACAATTCAATAATACAGCAGATAATAGTGATAGTGACATCAGGATATGATTAAATAGTGATAGTTACATCAGGATATGATTAAATACAAAGTACTACAGGTTAAACACTTGGCAGATTACAGTATTCTGAAGTACAGGATTAAATGCAGTAAAATAGGGGGCAGATAAGAGCAAAATAAAGCACATTTACATGAAGGGTGATAGTGTCCCAGGATACAAACAGAGGAGTTCTACAGGTGCTGTTTGAAGAGGTGAGTCTTAAGGAGGCGCCGGAATGTGGTCAGGGACTGGGCAGTTATATTACATACACTGTTAATACAATTATTACAATAATATACTTTTTTGCAATAAATGGCTGTACATCCGCTTGATTCATGGAGGGTACTGTATCTTTACATTTCAACACAAAGTTAAGCTTTTTTTATAAAGTTAAGCAGGTTGCCAAATAAAGGCCTTATTGACTTATCTTTTGCCTGTTTAGTGTTTGCTTTCTAGAGATCTACTGGAAACAGTATACAGTAGTTCCATGTTCCACGATTTTAGAGAATAAGATGGTTGTGGTATTGATTTTTGTTTTTCATTCACAAATCTGTGCAAATAAAGTCACTTTATACCATCTTTAATTTCTGCCACCCCTGTGACTGTGAGTTAGACACACAAAAAAGGCAGAAATTACAGCTGCATTCCACACGTGGTCATTTTTTATTCACCACAGATATTCAGCTTTTAGAAGAGGCTGAAGAAGGACAATTGTTGTGCAGTAAGAATTGTAAATAATGCTGTAAGCAGAATTCATAATAAACACAGCAACTCACAAAATAGGATGCTAAACAAATACAAATGTAATATATTGAAAATGTAAATATTCCATGATTCTGTGAGTTAAAATATCCACCAAAAATCTATACCAATAACCACCCCATAACCATAAATGCAGTCTTACTGAAACCTTAGGGCAGGGCAATGAGTTAACGATTTTTAAATTCGCTGTTTGGGGACCTATGCCCAACAGAGGTATGCTCTCTATCGGTCTACTTTCAGAGATGATGTGGCAAAGAAACTGTATTGTAAAAAGGAAAAGTTAGAATTATGACGTTGATGATGATGATTATTATTATTTGAAGATATTTAAGCATCATAGATCCACTAAGGTGCAACATTTCATGAATGAAGCCAGACCTTCCAGTGAAATATAGCTAAGACACCATTTTGATTACCAGTATTGGGATTCATACATCAACATATTTGCTCTTTTTCAAAAGGTGTCCGTTTTCTTACAGAATGTCTTGCAGGCCTACAATCCACTTGAAGCTCATTGCCCAAGTACTGGTAGGGTTCAGGAATGTGACAATGATGATGAATAGAAACTCATTCTTATATACTGAACAACAATGGTTTTAGTCTCGTATGTACTTCAAATTTTATTGTAAGGTAATAAAGTTGGTGCGAACACATTTTATTTTATATTTAAGAAGCTTGTTGGAAATATTATAGGTGTTTCCTGTAAAAAATATTAACAGGTGTTTCCCTTTCTTGTCATTTTGATTGTGCTTTTCTGATCTAAAACCAAACTTATATTTGTTATCCATACCCCCTTGGAGCTGTAGGTAGTAGCAAGAGGATGCTGTTTAGTTCACAGAGTGACAATGTGGCTGGCAGAAATCTTTAAGAAGGGAAGAATCTGCCAGCATCATAAACTAACTAGGTAATGTAAACAAACTGGTAAACCAACAATTAATGGTTTTGGACAAAGCACGGAAGACTAAACTATAGAAGAATTCATCCACCCCAGGAATTAAACATGAACATGATTGTGCAACATCGCATCTTTAACAGTGATTAACTTGAGAAGATGAATACCCATTTTAGTTCAGATACTGTAAATTTTAGGTATTGTTTGTTTCAATGTATTTTTCATATTTTCTTAGGTGTATGACTTTCAATATAAAAGTCTGTATCTCCACCTAGTGGGAGCTTTGGTTATAACATGTTTATAATAATACTGTAGCGTGCACGGGGGAAGGCAGCAGCAGGGCTGGTAGGTGACGTAATCACATAAGACCGATATATGCTCCTTGCAAAGGAGCAGGTGTTACAGGCGAATTCTCACCACAGGCGAATTCTTACCCCGTGAGAATTAACCTAGGCTAAAACTCACCCCCATGAGTTCTGTCCTAGGCTAACCCTCACCTTGTCAGGCCAATTCTCACCCCCAGGGCTGTGAAGGTTTTGTGAGATTTTAGCAGTCAGAAAGACAAGAGTATATGTGTCCTTAGTGTAATTAAACCTTTTTGTTACGTTAATTAAATTAAGATTTATTATGTTTTATTATTTTAATTTAATTTACTTAGTATCCTTAATTTTAGTCACAGAGTGAGATTCGCTGTGTCATGTGTTTTATTGATAGTAACTTTTAAATTGTTATATTTTAATATGTAGTACATTATCTATATATGGACAGTATTAAACTTTTTATTGTGTACTTCATTGGAATATGATATCCTTTTATATCCTCTGTATCAATGAACTTGCAGTCTTCTTGGATATGTCTGTCTTTGCATGGAATAGACAGAGTGCTTTCCGTTATTTAGGAATTATATATATGTGTGTGCGTGTGCGTGTGTGTGTGTGTGTGTGTGTGTGCGTGTGCGTGTGCGTGTGCGTGCGTGTGCGTGTGCGTGTGCGTGTGCGTGTGCGTGTGCGTGTGCGTGTGCGTGTGTGTGTGCGTGTGCGTGTGCGTGTGTGTGTGTGTGTGTGTGTGTGTAATCTACATGTTGTCCAGGCTTAAACGTTGCTTATTTTGTCTACATCAGACTTTTTTCCCATATGTTTTACAGTACATTCACAAATATATGTCCTACTGCTGATTAGCTTAGGTTAGTTTTCGTACAATGAAAACGATTATGTTATGTACTGGGGTGAGAATTGCCCCCGTGCTAATGTTCACCCTCCCAGAAGAGTACTGGGTATGAATTGGCCTGACGGTGAGGATTAGCCTAGGACAGAGCTCAGTTGGGGTAAGAATTAGCCTGGAACACTGCTCTTTTGTACAGCGGTATCGGCGCTATGCTTTAGTGCGAGAGGTCTCGGGTTCGCGCCCGCCCTCTGCCTGTGTGTGGATTGCCTAGCCCTGTGTGATGCGCGTTAACCGAGATCGCTAGTACAATCTTAATAATACTAATACTGGCGGTCTTTGTCGACCAGTGGGCTCTAAATGGCGTGCTGTGACACCCCCCACCACCTCCTGTGTTTTGAACTTTTAATTTACAGACCTTTTAATCGGTTGTTTCATTTAAAAAATAGATACATGTTTTTTTTAGCATCCTCTTTTTGAAGACGATCCATTTAAAAAAAATATTCACAGACTAATAAATTACTTAAAATGACTAAATTCCTAAACTACCACTCCTATTATTAGTAGTCGTAGTAGTACATAAGACCATAAACTTTCTTAGGTTCTTATGTACTACAACGTCTACTAATAATAGGAGTAGTAGTTTAGGAATTTAGTCATTATAAGCCATTTATTAGTCTGTGAAATATTATATCAATTAAGCTAACCGTTTTCTTAAAGTTAGCATATTACAAAGGTGTATTTTTTTTTTTTTTTTTTTTAATTCAGTGTTAAACAAACCATTAAACGAGTTTCTGTCGCACACAACCGAAATTACACACTTTACAATAGCAAATAAACACATTTCGAAGACTCCCAGGCACATTCGGCTCTGTGATATCAAGGGAACTGAGGTCTATGTTATTGCGGTCTTGGATTTACCAAGATTGCCCGGGTACAAGCGAGCCAAATTCTGCAATGCCCTGTATGATTGTGATACCCGGAACTTTCCTTAACGGGCGGAACCAAATACAAGAAGGCTTTTGTTTTTATCAGAGCAGATTTAGCGATCGAACCTCTATCACCACTGAGTTTCAATAAGGTCAATTGTGAGTAATGATATCATCTTATTTCTTGCAATATGTTTTTTTAAAAAAAATGTAATTGTGTTTTTATTTTCGTTAAAAAAGCATGCTAGAGGCTTAGATCGAATGCATAAACTGGAGGGACACGTGAAAATGTATTCTTGATAGTCTCCATTGAAAATACTGGAATTTACATTTTTTAAATTATGGGAACATTACAAACAAAAAGGTTTATATATATATATATATATATATATATATATATATATATATATATATATAAACAGAAAATATGAGAGCGTATTCTTATATAATGACCGCGGCATTTTTTTTTCTAACATTATTATTATTATTATTATTATTATTATTATTATTATTATTATTATTATTATTATGTTACCTAAGTAATGTTGTCTCCTTGTTTATGTGTCCTGCGCAGCTCAGTGAGATGTCGACCCTCTCGAGCTATGCAGTTCGCATGGCTCGCCTGAGCGCACGCATTTTTGGAGAAGTGGCACGGCCCACGGATAGCAAGTCGATGAAGGTGGTCGAGCTGTTCAGAGAGCAGCCCATGGCACTGAAGAAGGAGGTGTACGACTGGTATCCACAGCACAAAACTTATTACGCGCTGACCAGGAAGCTTAGATTCCTGGGGCTCTTCAGGTAGGAATTAGGGTGTTTATTGAAATAATTGTGTCAGAGACGTGAAGATGAACTAACATTGAGAAACGAATTTAAACAATCTAAACCCATATGGTTATTGCCTAGTGGTTGCTGTGATGGATTATGATAATGTAAATATACTCATTAATATTGTAATACATATTAAGACATTTCTGAACTTAAGTACTTTTTTTTTAAACAGTCTAAAAGCATGAAGATGTGAACTGCAAGTTTTTTTTAATTTATTCTATTTAATTTCATTCCAGTACGAGACAGGAATTCAATAAATAAATAAATACATAAAGTAATAAATTGTACAGGGAAATTGACAATGTTAAATAACAAACTGATCTGAAGAACTGAAAGTAAAACTAAATACATTGAGAAAATATCAGGTCTCTTGCTGAGTTACTGTATACAAAACTGTAAATAGCATTAAAGGAAGATTATACATTGTAGTTAAAGTTGCTGTTTAAATGGCTTAAAGACTACTTTCGTTATTTCAAGAATGGATTGTTTTTTTATCATCCTGTGTACAGTAAATGGTTCTTTCTTCAAATTACACGTCTTCCACATGGAAACCAGAACAGTTTGATCGAGCATTAATTAAAACATTCTCTCTACAATGGCCACTGCTAGTACAAGACCGAAATCCTCAGTAATGTGTAATCCTTTTATTTGCACTGTCTACAAAATGCAGCTTAAATACTTTAATAGCACAATGTCCTTGATTGAGCACATTTAAAGAAGTCACTACACACAGCTACCTCCACATCTTCTGTATGCAGTGTGCAAGCTAGCCTGCTTCACCCAAGAAAATGTTAAACTTTGGGGTTTCTTACAGTGCAACTGTTTAGTTTTAGTTATGTAGCAAAAACAAAGTGAATATAAAAATAATGTTAAAATGTCATATTTTATACACATAACATTCAAAAGTGCTTTACCAGTGTTCTTGCAAACACCTGTACAAGCAAATGAGACAATTGTGTGATTTTTATGTTTCATGCTTCATTTACTGTATCGTGATACGTATCATATCGTGAGCCCCGTATCGTGATACTTCTGTATCGTATCGCAAAGACACTGCCGATACCCAGCCCTACTGTCTGCCCGAGAAACGACAAATAAAAACGTTACTGCCTGATTTCGAATCAGCCATGACATACAGGCAGCCATTTTCAAAGAAGCAGGAGTCATTGCTTGTGATATGTCAACTAATAAAGAGGACTCCTCCAACTAGGAGGATGAAGACTAGGAGAGATTTCTTGTAACAGGCATGTTAATTTTGAGTATTCCTTTGTATAAACCGCTCATGTATGCGTAATTGAAGTTCTATCTTTGTAAATACATCTTTATTCAAGGGCGTCTTAAATTCGAAGGAGTACGGTAAATTAGCAAATATCATTGTTTGTTTGCTTTTGAGAGATCTGGTTTAAAAAATTGATAATAAAAAGGTTTAAAAAGGAAGTGCTGTACTTTATCCTATTTGGATAAAGTATCGGACTGGAAAGGAAAAATTGTAATGTCGGACCTGGTCCGACATAGAACTGCAAAGGGTTAATCGTGATTAAAAGTACGATTGGATTACCAAAACGAAATCTGGATCACAGTAATCCCGATTGCATTTCGATGTTTTGAAAAACTCAATTGCAGAATGTAATCCAGATCAAATGCGCTAATCCGATCACCCAAATTTTGAAAAACCGGCCGCAGGTGATGCTCTGATCTTTGTAGACCGATGACCTCTAGTGGTCAGCACACTGGTACTGCAGTCTATTTTACCCACTTCGTGTATAGGGGAATAATGCTTTACTATGTCGTAAGCTAACATACTTCCCTTCAGTTACTTTGCCACAGTATATATAATATATACAGGGCCGTAGCCAACCATGAAAATTGACCGAGGCAGTTGCCCTTGCTCCCCCCCCCGCCCAAGTTTTTTTTAAATGAAGAAAAAATATATGAGCACATTGTTATATGTTTATATGTTGTTTATTTAAATAGAAAAGTTAGTTACAGGTTTTTTTTTTCTTATGAATAAGATACTATTATATAATTGAGTACCTGAGGTTTTAAATTTGCAGGACCTGTGTGGTTTTGTACAGATACAAATAAGTAGCTTGCTCTTTGCAATGTTCAAATTTAATATAAAAGAACATAAGAAATACAGCAAAGCCAGAATATTTGTTGTAGACACTATACTTAGTTTGAAATCCTAATCTATCAAACAATTCATTTTAACAGTGATGCCTTTATTCAAATAATGAGAACACAAGAGTGCTTGCATACATAAAGTTTTGTGTGATATTAATTATAAAATCACATTCAGCAATAAAATTAGCTTAAGTGGGTTGACAAGACGGAGAGAGTTTAGCTGTGTGAGTTGTAATCACATCATTCCATTGAGGGTTGCAGCTCGAGCTTCTCAGCTGACCAGTCGATTTGATTGGCTGTTTGGCTGTGTTCTGATTTATATTCATGAATATGCATTCTACTTCTATTAATGTGATTGGCAAGTTGGCTCTTTTGAGCAAACACTTTACATATAATGTTTTTTTTTTTTTTTAAACAGAGATGAACATGAAGATTTCAAAGAGGAGATGAGGAGACTCAGAAAGCTTCGCGGGAAGGGGAAGCCAAAGAAGGGAGAGGGAAAGAGAGCTATGAAGAAGAAGTAACATGGATATTATATTGGAAATGGGCCCCCGAGATGCCTGAGATTCACATTTGGGGAGATGGACCCTAGAATTGCAGTCATGAGGCTGTGTTGAAATACCACTCCGCATCAATGGCCTAAAAGTGGCATGATCAAAAGATTCAAGCTTGGACAAATATGCAACAGAACATTTCTTTGAATTTATTCAGAGGCAAAAATGATTATGTTTGTCATTTATACATGAGTATACCAAAATGGTATTCTAAAAGGAAACAGCCCTTCGTAAGACACCGGATTATATTAATTGTAAAAGCTAATCGCTAAAATAAAATGTATTATTATTATTTGTTTAATTAGCAGACGCCTTTATCCAAAGCGACTTACAGAGACTAGCACGTTCTGCAGCATGGAAGAGTGTTTCTTTCATTGTAACCTGTGTTATATTCTACATTTTGTTCAGCATATTTCAAGTTAGTCATAACATTTTATAAGTAACTTGAACTGCAACTGTTTGAGAGATGAAAACAAGTACAAAGGTCTAATTAAGCAAATTATTAGTTCAATTAAGGGTCTAGTTAAGTAACTGAGAGCTCAGTCGGAATGAAAGCCAGCAGACACGGGGTCCCCAGGACCGAGTTTGAGAAGCCCTGCTCTAGATGTATCGGTGATCTTTTTCACATTTATAATCATTGATGGTTCTGAGTTCTCATGCTCCAGTATTTCATTTTAATAATTCTCTGTGTCACATTCCACCTAGCATTATTGGAGTATGTAAAAACTTTCTTTTGAGTGCTCCCTGATTCCTGAGAGCGTAGATAAAGGGACATTTAGAACAGAAAATAGGGAATCTGGAACCAACCATGTTGTTGAAGCTGACACCCTGGGATCCTTCAAGAAGCTGCTTGATGAGATTCTGGGATCAATAAGCTACTAACAACCAAACGAGCAAGATGGGCCGAATGGCCTCCTCTCGTTTGTAAACTTTCTTATGTTCTTACGTAATGCTCTGACCTTTCAACTGCAGTGCATTGCAAATCCTGAAGCAGTTCCAGTAGCTGCCAGCAGCAACCTTAACAGCATTAAGCAATTCAAATTACAAGTGTAATTTACAAAATTAAAAAAAGAGTGAACAGTTTCATTCATGGACCAAGTAAGTATCCGCTATATGATGTTGTGAAAGACGCAAGCGGCTGCTTTGTGATTGCTTACAGCAACTCTGGGTTCTGTAATGCAGCCCTGATCTATAGTAATATTATGAAGTTGGAGGGGCCAGCAGAGTTGAAGGGTCACAGCAATGTTTTATTTGAATTGGGATGTACGCAAAATATTCTGATAGAGAAAAATTAATGAATTGCTTCACATTAATTATATAAAAATCCTGAAGACACATAGAAAGTTGTTCAGTAAGCTGTTGTAATAAATACAGCCTTGTAAACCACAGTGTTAGTTGGAGTACTTTCGAATATAGTTCAGGCTATGAAACCCTGCAGGCTGTGTGGTCCAGTGGTTAAAGAAAAGGGCTTGTAACAAGGAGGTCCCCGGTTCAAATCCCACCTCAGCCACTGACTCATTGTGTGACCCTGAGCAAATCACTTAACCTCCTTGTGCTCCGTCTTTCGGGTGAGACCTAGTTGTAAGTGACTCTGCAGCTGATGCATAGTTCACACACCCAAGTCTCTGTAAGTCGCCTTGGATAAAGGCATCTGCTAAATAAACTAATAATAATAATGAATCTCAATAATACGTTCTGGCAGTAGGTAAGAAAGGAGTACCCTCAATCAACAGGGAAATACATAGGCATGTCAACAGAAAATCACAGAGATGGAATGCTCACAGTTATTGGCTTAACTAGTATTACAGCCATGTGTAGTAGTGTCTGTATTATAATGGGTGGTGTTTTAAGCTCTCTTGGGTGATGGGACAATAACTCTCCATTACAAGTTCTTAATCAACTCTGCAGAGTTGGCCAGTGAGCGATACCATAATTTGTGATTTCAATACAATACTAAACACACAATTAAATCACTATGTTAAAAAATGAATTAAGAAAAGAACATTATTGGCAACCCGAATATTGGGGTGGGAACAGGCAGGATCTAGAGAACCTCATATCTAATTGTGATGAAAAGTGGGACCTTATTTAGCAGAAGCTATTGGGAGTATCAGAATTTCAGTGTGTCCATCTGTTTCCTATGTACATATGTCGCACATTCTGATTGTACCTAGAGAATCTATAATACTTAATGAAGAGAAATACAGAAGTAAAAAAAGACAGAACAAGCCTATTTCTATTGCTGTTAAAGTAATTGTAGCTAACAAAATAATTCCATTAGCTACATAGGTTTCAAATATACCGTTTTTAAAGAAACACGTTATACAGTGGCACACGTGTATCTGGAATTACTTTAGGTTAAAGGAAGCGCTTCTCAGTTTGTGTTTCTTGGGTTGGCACTTCCACATCTTGGGTCATTTCAGCTCAACAGTGTCTTCCGGGTCAAACCATGTTACTGGCTGAAAGCATGTCAGTTAATACGAGAAGCATCTGATTGGTTATTGACAGGAAAGAAGCCAGTGAAGGGGTGGGGACAATTTCACTCTCTAGGAAGTGAACCAAGACGTACTGTACAAGACAGTCCAAAAGCTTATCTTGCAAAAACAGTTATTTTTAACTTGGTGTACTACCAGATATCATGTTTTGAGAAGAAAATACATGTTTTCTATAACGTGTTTCTTTCAAAACTGCACATTTGAGACCTGTATACAATGAACATATGGATCTGTTTTGTTAGCTACAATTACTATAAGAGTAGCATAATCTGGGAATATGCAGGTATTAGAGCCCCCCAGGGCTCTGTGCTGGAAAGTGTGTTACTGTCCCCTTATCTTTTTATTATATATGTTATTATTCTAAGTGGTTTTATTTGCAATTACTCATTTTTAAAAACTTTTTGACAAGTCTGTGTTATGGTGCAGCTGAAACAAGAGCTGCTATTCAGAGTGGTTCCCTCCCAAATATATGTAACCTATGCTAGTTCAGCCAACGTTTCTTTACAGATTGCCATATAGTTATCCGCCTATCAGGATGTGAGTGGTGTGGGGAAGAGTAGAAGGTGCTCCCAGGGGAAAGTCCAGGTGGCTGTGCTGTGGCAGTGCAGGTGCTCCAGGTGGTTGTGCTGGCTTGGTAGCTTCAGCTCTCATGGTCTCCGTCTGCCAAAACAAAAACAAAACAACGCAGCTTCCCGGCTGGATTACATTTCAGCATAAGGGGCTGTACTCATGTAGCTGCGTCCCCTTTGCACTGCTAAACTGCTCCCTGTGATCAGTGTGGCGCCATGCTCTATCTAATCGCCGCACACAACAGAGCTGATCACAATAGTCGTTCAGCAGTCTTACAGCTACACCCTTTCCCCAAGATGGATGACTTCTGCTTCCGTCCTACCATCGAGTCGGCCCATCCATGTGAAGGCGTACCACCAACCTTACTTAGCGCCCTTCCTGGTTGGGAGGTAGATTTGCAGCTCAGATTCTCCTATTCACACTGCCATTTTGCAACATATTTGTAGTTTTGCTTATTGCTATACAATTTAGGTAGATCTAGACTTTATTACATATGTCTATGGCTGGCAATTAGAACTGAAGAACAGCCCCAGAACACCTCACCTAGTCAAAGCAAATAAAACACAATATTTGAGTAATTGCAATAAGAACCACTAATAACAAATTGCAAAAATATAACAATGTAAGGGAACAGGAGAAAATAAGAAAATGTATTTTTAAACTACTTTAGGTTGCAGTAAATAATTAATAATTGCTTACAACCAAATACATTACTGGTATTATTCAATTAATATATACAATATTAATCAAACCCATCACTCAGCCAGTAAGCCAGTAAGTCAGTGGTAAAGTTACATACACACACTCAGGTTTCTTGAAACATGTGATTAACTATATGTAATTAACTATTACTACTAATAAAATAAAATAAAAAAATAATAGTTCTTTACAAATTGAAGGCTTTTGAACTGAACCACTAAACTTCCAACACAGGTGCAGGCACCTGAGCCATTGAAAGACTGATAACCAAGGTTAACAAAAAGTCTTACCCCTCATTAAAAAAACAACTTTCTTGTAAGTTTTTGCAGCTCTGAGTTTT